>NW_026843482.1:0-51514 GCF_019175385.1 Lycium barbarum
TAACTAGTATTTTCTGGTTTATTTAAAATATATAGTCTGAAATATTTAATCCATATATTACGGCTAAGATTTCTGCATCTATACTACTCATATTTCCTTTTTCTTTATACTTACCACTTTGATAAGCACATATCTTTTCTTCATTTTTATTACTATACTTACTAGGTTTTGCTTTTAATACTGCTCCACCATCCTTCAAAACTACCGTCTGTTTTCTATAATTAAATAGTCTGTTTCTAGTGGCATATTTAAATCTGGAATGTTTTTTATTTTTTCTTTTATTTTTTGTACTAATTTAATGTCTCAGTATTAAAGTGTTTTTGACCATTTGATCCAGTCTTTGAATATAATGGTCCTGCTATTTTTCCTAAATCTTTATAAAATTTCTAGCATAATTGACTATTCCTAAAAATTTTTGTAATTCTTTAACATTGTCTAACTTGTCTGGCATTTCTAAAGCTTTTTTGGCTATATGAGGTTGTAATTTTATCTTACCTTCTCCTAGTACTACTCCTAAAAAGTTTATATAATTTTTACATAATTCCATTTTCTTTTTACTAATTATTATCCCATTTTCTACAAATAATCTAAATACCGTTTGTAGGTGTCCTAAATGTTCTTTAATATCTTTACTAAATACTAATATATCATCTACATATACTAATACAAACCTTTTATATTCTCCAAATATACTATCCATTTTTCTTTGAAAAATTGGTGGAGCTGTCTTTAATCCAAATGGCATTACTAACCATTCGAAATGTCCTTCAGGACAGGTGAATGCAGTCCATTCTATACTATCTTCATGCATTCGTACCTGCCAATATCCTGATTTACAATCAAATTTGCTAAATATTTTCTTTCCTTGTATTCTATTTATTAGTTCTGTTTTGTCTGGTAACTTATATCCATCTGTTCTAGTGTTATCATTAAGTCTTTTATAATTTATTACCATTCTTGCTTTTCCTCTTACTATTTCACTATGATTTCTTACCATAAATGCTGCTGATCTATGTTTAGAAGTAGATCTCCGTATTACTCCTAAGTCCAATAGTTCTTTTATTTGTACTTTAAAATCTTCTACATCTTGATTTGTTGCTTCAATAGATGCTGTTTTAATTATATAGTCTGGATTTATTATATCTAATTTACATACAATCCTGTTATTTTTCCAGTGTCTTAATGGTTTTTCTCCAATAATTTCTATTTCATCTAGAATTTTTATTATATTATCTAGGTCCTTTTGATTTTTTATTATTCCTATTTTTTCTATTCCTGTTTTAAAATTATATAACTCTGTCTCTATATCTATTAAAGTATAATCTTTTTCTAGCAACTCCTCTTCTTCTAGAATTTCTTTTTCTTCTAAAGTTAAATTTTTTATTTCTTGTTTTTCTTTACAACATGTATTCTTTTCTTCACATTCTTTACAACAACTATCTTTTTTCTTTTGCAGGTCTGTGGTAGGGATCTTTTTATGACGAATCCTTGTTTCAGTCTTAAGAACTTGTACTGGTGTATGAGTAATATTTTTTAAGAAAATTACTCCATCTCTTGTAATCATACAGCTACCATTATTATGTAACATGAAGTCTAATCCTATGACAAAGTCTACATTTATATTAAGGTCTCTTACCCATATCTTATCCATTTTATAACTTGGTTTGTAAAACTCTGAACATGTATTTATAAAGCTAATGTAAGCTTTATGAACATAATGTCTATATATATTATGGGTTCCATCCATTTGCATGGCCGCAACTGGTTTTTCTAGAATTTTTATTAAATTAGGTGGAACTATTCTTTTATTTATTATGCACTTTGTGCACCCTGAATCTACTAATGCTAACGTTTCTATCTCATAATCATCTATTTTAATTCTTGCAAGTATTTTTATTGTTCCTAATTTTTATCTTCATTACATACTAATGCTTCATGGTCTTCTATGCTCATTAATTCTGCTTGAGATTCTTCTGGTATTATTGTTAATGGTTTCATTATTGGTTGTATATTTGATAATCTTATTTCTTCGTCTTCACTATCTACTTCTCTTTGTTTTCCTCTTTCTAGGTTACATAATCTGGTTTCTAATTCATTTATTCTTGTTTCTAATGTTATTATTCTTAGACTAATAGTAGGGTCTTCAATTTTCTTATGAGTTGTTTCTTTATTTATTTTTGTTTTAAATTCTTTTTCTATACACATTGTACATCCTTCTATGTAACAATTTTTACATTTAACTCTTTTGTCTCTACTAGGATACCATTTACAAAAGAAACATGCATTACTATCCAATCCTTTATTTCGTTCAAACTCATGGTTACAGTCTTCGGCTATATTTGCTAAATTATCCATGGCTTCTAAGTCTAGATTTTCTAATCCTATTTCATTAATTAATTCGTCTGCTTCTGAGTCTGATGAGTCTGTTTTGATTTTTTCTTCAGTGTCTACACTTACTATAGAATATATGCTTTCTGTATCTGACATATACTCGTCTACATTTATTAATGTTTCTTGAAAATCTTCAATTAGCTGGGAATTTCTTGTCTTATTATTTATTCTTTTTGGACATGTATTTGCTAAGTGTTCTACACTTCCACAAGTGAAGCATTCTAATTTATTTCTATAATTTCTTTCTGTTCGGTACTTTCTTACATGCCTATTTCTGTCTAAATAAGGTTTTCTAGCTGATGATTTTCTAAGATAATATTTCTTTCTATTATATTGAGGATAATTTCTATTATACTGCGTTCGGTATTTTTTATGCTTTTTCTTTTTATAATTGTCTTTATCATAACTTTGTGTCGTGTAAACTACGCTTTTACAAAAGTTCATTTCATTTTCTTTTAACTGTTTTTGTATTTGTATATGAGTACATTTTTCTTGTAGTATATCCATTATATGTTGTATCCTATGTCCTATGGACCACGTTAAATTAGGATTCTGCATTACTCCGTCTCTCTTATTCCATCTATCTTCTATTTCTCTTCCTAAGGCTCCTGGTAGTTTATTAAATAACTTTTTACCTAATTCTTGATCAAATGCATTTCCACTAATAGTACAGTAGTAAAAATAATCGTTTAAAAATTTCTTAATATGAAACCAACTACTTATGCTTAGTTGTTCTAATTTTATTACTGCATTTCTTTGTAGTACTAATAATCCACTATTTGGATCTTCCCCTGTAATCAAAGTATGTATTTTATTAGTAAAATTATATGGGTTTGCTCCCATGGATACTAGGTGTTGAAATTCCATTGGAAAATTTTCTTTATAAGCTTCCCATAAAGCTTTGGCTGATTCTCCTAAAAATGTTTCTAAATATTTATACATTGTTTCTGCGTCTGTTTCGCTATATGTTTTTATATAGTCTGCTACTACTATTCCTTTCCAAAGATCTATCACTGAATTCCATCTTTGCGGGTCATGTGCTGCTATATTTAATATTTTACCTTTATTACCTCCTTCTTGAAGAATAATGGGTTCTTCTATAGGCATTCTTTTTCCTGATGGTTTAACATTATTTAAAGGTTCTCCTCCTGTTCTAAAAACTCTTCTTCTAGGTACATTTCCTGTGCTAGTATCTATAGTATATTGTTCTCCTGTTGTTCTTTGAAATGGACTAGAACTAGATGCACTAGATTCCATTAATTCTTTTTGGCTTATTATAGAGTCTATTTCTAGTTCGTCATCACTGTTTTGCATGTCTTCTAATATTTTATCAAAATAGTCTGATTTTCTTTGGTTTATCTGTTCTATTCTATATCCCCAATTATCAGTTCGGGCTTCACATAATTTAAAGTGACTTATGGTTTCTTCTATTGTTAATTCTCCTAACTTACATCCTTTACATTTAAAAAGCATATTTTTGTTTTCTTTTTGAAGTCTTTTTGCTTTTTCTATAGCTTCGTCTACCGCAAACTCGTCTTGTATTAATTCTATATTCATAAAAGTTGTGTCTGTAATTTCATTTTCGTCTAGAGTACTTTCTTCTTCTATGTCTTTTTGTGGCATATAATTATAATTAGTAAAACGTACAGATGTCTCTCCCTTAGAATTAGTGTACATTAGGTGGGATTCTGGCTGTAAAATCTTTTTCGTATTAAAATCCTCTAGATTCCATTCCATCCCTGCATATTCTTCAGGATTTATTTTTATAGGCTTTATTAGTCTTATTCCTTTATTTCCCATTATTTCTACTACATCTTCTACCTTAATTTTAAATTTTGTATTACTATTATTAGTCATTTTTCCTAGAAATCCTACGCATATTAATAAATTATTACCGTCACACATCTCTTCATATCCCTTGGTCTGTATTCCTATTTTTATGTGCTTTCCAAATTCTGCTAAATTCATTATAAAATCTGGGCTAATATAAAATATTCCTCCATTATTTGTCATGTCTACTTCCGTTAGTCCTATTATTGATTTTTTCATGTCTGACCATCTATCGTCATAAATTACTATTAAAACTTTAGTTCCTAAGTTCTTTCTAGTTAGTCCTTTTAATCCTACTACTATTAATCCCATATGCATTAAACTTCTTCTAGTATTTTTTATTTGTCTCACAGCTACTGGGTCTATTAAATTTATGGTAGTAATTTTATTTCCTATGGCTGATATTTGTTGTTCTCTATAATGTCTATATAATTGAGCTGTACTTGAAAACTGTCTTATATTATATAGAGTTTTTGGATTTAACAGTTTCAATTGGTTTTGTTGAAAAATTTGTATATCTCTATCTACGTCTATTACCTCACTTAACTGCTGATTATTTTCTTCTGGGGTTCTTCTATTTAAAATTCTTGATAAGAAATTATTACTTATTCTATTATCTGAAAAATTTACTCTTTGTCTTTCTTGTCTTTCTGATCCTCCTTCGTTTCTTTGTCTAGTTGAAAGAATGTCCATTTTTGTGGTTTTCTAAGTACTTTAACTTTATCTTTTTGAGGTGTTATTTCTACCTTTTTTAATTGGTCTATTAATTCGTCAACTTCTTTATTTTTAAACGTCTCTTTATCTTTTTCTCTTTGTTGTTCAGTTAACCACGAAATGCGTTCGTCTAATAATTCTAACCTTGGTACTATTTTTTCTATTTTCTTTATTATTTCTAATATTAATGAAATTGTAGTAGTATTTTGTTGTATTATTATTTGGTCCGATTTAGCGCTAGGTATATAATCTTTATAGTCTGCTGGTAAAGGTATAGATTTTTCTATTAATTTCGCGGCTTCTTCTTGAGCTAATGTTGATCTACTCATGAAAGAGTGATTTCTTTTAGTTCTGCTACTGTCTTTTTTAATTCTCTAATGTCACTAGTTAAAATTTCTATTTGTTGTGTTATTTTAGAGACTATGTGGGTTGTTTTTAGTTCTATTTCTTTTGGTTTTTCTATAATAACTTTAACTAACTTTTCTATTTCCGTTTTTGTAGGTAATTTTTCTAGATTAAATTTATTAACTAAAGTCTGAACTTTCTTTTCTAATTCTAATTCTTGTGTTTTTAAGTAATCTAGGTTTTGTTCTATTTTTTCAAAGGTTTTCTTTTGCTTAGTCTGAGATGTAGCTACTACTTCTAATATTCTAGTAATATCTTTATTATTTTCTTGTACTTTTTCACTGAAATTTATGACTAAATCTACTAATGTATTTAATTGTTTATCTTCACTATGTAATATATGATCTCCGTTACTAAAATTACACTTTATAATACTATGGTCTGTTAATGCTCTATACTTCTTTTCTGGGTATATTTTTAAGTCTAAGTATTCTAGATTTTTTAAGATATCTATCTCTCTAGCTTTATTTATTATCCTAACGGGATTTTTATTTTACAAACTTGTTTCTGATGTTCTATACTAGTTGTAAGTCTTTCTATATCTTCTCTTATACCGTGTAATTCCCAAGTTATAGCAGAGATTGTTTCTTCGTTAATCTGACTTTGTAAAAGTCTATTTTGTATTAGTGATGATAATGTTTCTGAATTTATTATCTCTAAATATGCACTTAAGGCTTTTTCTACTTGTAGATATTCTCGTCTTTTTTTTATATCTCTATATAAATACCAATGATTAATTTGTATTTGTCTAACAAAAGGTAGTGTTCTCATGCAATTAATATGGTCTAAATCGTTTTTGGTTTTTTGAGGTTTTTCTAGATTTTATATATCGTAGTAATTTATATTCTAATCCTGATATTATATCTATTAACTCTTGTAGTCTTAACTGATTTTCTTTGGTACTGCTTAATTTAATATATTCTGGATATAGTTTTTCTAACTCTTGTTTTACAGCTAAATAATTATCTTTCATTACCCAAAAAAAAAGTAAAAACTAGTTTATATTTTTGTCTAAATATGGGTTTAAAATACAGATTTAGGTCCAAAAATCTTCTCGCTTTGATACCAAAAAGGGGATAGGGGGTTATATTTTTGTTTCAATAGATATATAAGTTTCAGTAGATATATTATTTTGATAGAAAGATAGCAATATTATGTGGTTTTTACTAATGTTTTAAACAATCCTACTCGGTACTTCCTCACTCCTTGAATCTTCTTATCATGTAGGTGTTTTTCTTATTTTCTGCCTATTCTCCCAATTTTTATAATTTTCGTTTTTTTTTTTTTTTTTTTTTTTTTTTTTTTTTTTTTTTTTTTTTTTTTTAGAAAAATCTGTTTTAGTTATGAATCTTTATTACACTGTTCATCTCTTTCTCTTAATCTTGGTTCTTAATATCCGTCTTCTTTAACCACACCCCGGTTACCATGGCCAACATCGTCCTTTAATCATTTGGACATTAAAACGGCCTTTCAAACACCTAGGAATTTACAGGTTAATCCATCGAGTTTATTAAGAAATTAAGAGAATAACCATATACTAAGAGTAATAGATTCATAACAACAGGTAAGTAATTACTCAAATATTATCAACATAATATTTTAATTCAACATAATATTGAACATAAAATAATATACATAGTAGGGAGATTAGTACAGAAAACGTAGATAAAACTTACATGTCTGAAGATGGAGAGAGGTTTCCCTTTCGGGGAACCCGAAAAACTACTTCACACTAAAATAAAATTACTGGAAAGATTAAAACTATTTTACAGGGAAGTTATATTACAAAGGATTTTATTGGGAAAAGGAGTTGGGGCATTTTGTGAAAGGGAAGAGGAATATGGAGTGGTTGGTGTGAGAGAATTTCTCGTTGATTTTTGCTGAGTGTTTCTTGGTGATTGTTCTTTCTTTCTTGATTGATGTTAATTTTCTGATGCCCTCCTTCTCTGCAAAACACTGCTATTTATAGGAGTCTGACGGACTTCAAATGCGGACTTCAAATTTGTGAAGAATCTTTTGAGTTCAGCCGGGTACTCTTAGGGCCCCATCGTCACATGAAAATTTTCAAAAGATACTTTATAATTTTGTCCGTTTGCTGAGCTGTCCCATTTCTAGATAAAACTACTACTTTATTACAGCTACTTTAATAAAATCTGGTCTTCTTTTTTCTGAACTGTCAACATTATTGCTCCAACGTGTCTTGAAAAATTACAAAGTCCAAAGTCAAAAGTCTTCTACCTCTATTATTGAGCTTGTCTCATCTCATTTTTCTAAAAGATGACTAATGTCCTTGTCTCTCTTTTCCATACCTTTGTCTTTAATTATTGATGCTTTTGTCATTTTTTTTTTTTTTTTTTTTTAATGTCCTTGTTTCTCCTTTCTATGTCTTTGTCCTCATGATCCACCGAACTAAATCTTCCAAGTCATGACTTTCTTTCTACTTCACTTTGTCTTTTCCTTTCATGACTTTTTCTCTACTTCACCTTTGTCTTTTTCTTTCATCTTTTTCTGAACCATGTCTAACCATGTCTTTTCAAATCTTCTCTTTTTTTAACTGATCTAAGTGTCTAAATTGTGTAGGGCAATTGAGTCAAAACTCATGCCTGAATCTACATCATTTGGATCTTGCGAGTCTTGAAAATTAATATCTTCTCCTTCAAAATCTGAATGGACTGGTGACATCTCTTGTCTTGGAGATAATTCTGGACTAGGATCTTTGACTATATATTTATCTTTTTCTTTTGTCTGAAAAAATCTTTCTAGTGTCTCTTTTACTATATTTTCTATTTTTTCATTTTTCTTCTTTTTTGCAAGTGTGCTTTTCCTTGTAGAAGCCGCTCCTTGCGTAAGTGTCTTTGGTAGTCTCCGTCTGGTTTGGAGAGATGAACATCCCTCGTCTTCACTTTTTGGCAAAGTGACAGCCATTAACGGATTTGATAAGTCTTTACCGGCTACCGTTTGAACCGGACTAGCTGTATCTTTACCCGATACAGTGGGTCTAATTGCATTCATTGGGGAATGCACACCCGTCTCATCCATTTTTTTCTGAGATGGAGAACTCTGAGACTGCATCAATTCGAATTTTAATGCTTGTAGTCTTTGTTCTAATGTCTTCACCTGATCCAAGAGTTGCATTTTTTCTTGAACCAATGTCTCTTTTTGCTGGTTTAGTCTTTTGACTACATCAGTCATGGTAGAACAATGGTCGCAAAAGATTATTTTGTCTGTGTCTTTTTGTACATTGTACTGGGGGATTTTGTCTGGGTTTTGTCTGAGAGCTGGAGAAATATAATAATTTGGACCCAATGTCCCTCTAGCATAATCTAATGCTTCAGTAAAATTATTAAATCCCTTAAAAAGAGGTTTTCTTATGTCTTTAATAGAGTCTACAACTTCTATCCAAGTCTGAAAAATACCATTAGTTTTACCGTGAACTACAACATAAAATTTAAATTTTTTGTCTAAATTTCGGTCTGTAAAATATTGACAAAGTGCATTTATAGTGGCTACAAAATGTTTAGCTCCGTCTTTTTTATTACGCGAAATCCATAAATTATCCACTAAGCATCTTTGTTGTCTATCTATTACATATTCTGGTAATACTTTAAAAGTCCAATTTGATGGCTGATAGACTACTAAATTATTGGCTCCGAATTGTATTCTTTCTTCCATAGCATTTCTTTCTAATAAAGATGTAGGTCTAAAATGAAGGTTACCTAATACTGTCTGTCTGTATGTGTCTTGGGTTGAGGCTATGCCTTTCCCCTTGTCTGCTGTCTGAGAACTGGAAGGTCTCATGCTGTTCAAATAAAAAATTTAGTTAGCAGTAATATTTAATCTACTTAATTGATCTGCTAAATTATTATCTTTTCCTTTTATATGTTCAAATTTTAAATTATAAATTGAAATGGTATCTAAAAAATTTAGCCATCGTCTTCTACTACTATTTTTATCATTTATCTTTTGATAGAATTTAACTATAGCTTCACAGTCTGTTCTAACTAGTATTTCTGGTTTATTTAAAATATATAGTCTGAAACTATTTAATCCATATATTACGGCTAAGATTTCTGCATCTATACTACTCATATTTCCTTTTTCTTTATACTTACCACTTTGATAAGCACATATCTTTTCTTCATTTTTATTACTATACTTACTAGGTTTTGCTTTTAATACTGCTCCCCATCCTTCAAAACTACCGTCTGTTTCTATAATTAAATAGTCTGTTTCTAGTGGCATATTTAAATCTGGAATGTTTTTTATTTTTTCTTTTATTTTTTGTACTAATTTAATGTCTTCAGTATTAAAGTGTTTTTGACCATTTGATCCAGTCTTTGAATATAATGGTCCTGCTATTTTTCCTAAATCTTTTATAAAATTTCTAGCATAATTGACTATTCCTAAAAATTTTTGTAATTCTTTAACATTGTCTAACTTGTCTGGCATTTCTAAAGCTTTTTTGGCTATATGAGGTTGTAATTTTATCTTACCTTCTCCTAGTACTACTCCTAAAAAGTTTATATAATTTTTACATAATTCCATTTTCTTTTTACTAATTATTATCCCATTTTCTACAAATAATCTAAATACCGTTTGTAGGTGTCCTAAATGTTCTTTAATATCTTTACTAAATACTAATATATCATCTACATATACTAATACAAACCTTTTATATTCTCCAAATATACTATCCATTTTTCTTTGAAAAATTGGTGGAGCTGTCTTTAATCCAAATGGCATTACTAACCATTCGAAATGTCCTTCAGGACAGGTGAATGCAGTCCATTCTATACTATCTTCATGCATTCGTACCTGCCAATATCCTGATTTACAATCAAATTTGCTAAATATTTTCTTTCCTTGTATTCTATTTATTAGTTCTGTTTTGTCTGGTAACTTATATCCATCTGTTCTAGTGTTATCATTAAGTCTTTTATAATTTATTACCATTCTTGCTTTTCCTCTTACTATTTCACTATGATTTCTTACCATAAATGCTGCTGATCTATGTTTAGAAGTAGATCTCCGTATTACTCCTAAGTCCAATAGTTCTTTTATTTGTACTTTAAAATCTTCTACATCTTGATTTGTTGCTTCAATAGATGCTGTTTTAATTATATAGTCTGGATTTATTATATCTAATTTACATACAATCCTGTTATTTTTCCAGTGTCTTAATGGTTTTTCTCCAATAATTTCTATTTCATCTAGAATTTTTATTATATTATCTAGGTCCTTTTGATTTTTTATTATTCCTATTTTTTCTATTCCTGTTTTAAAATTATATAACTCTGTCTCTATATCTATTAAAGTATAATCTTTTTCTAGCAACTCCTCTTCTTCTAGAATTTCTTTTTCTTCTAAAGTTAAATTTTTTATTTCTTGTTTTTCTTTACAACATGTATTCTTTTCTTCACATTCTTTACAACAACTATCTTTTTTCTTTTGCAGGTCTGTGGTAGGGATCTTTTTATGACGAATCCTTGTTTCAGTCTTAAGAACTTGTACTGGTGTATGAGTAATATTTTTTAAGAAAATTACTCCATCTCTTGTAATCATACAGCTACCATTATTATGTAACATGAAGTCTAATCCTATGACAAAGTCTACATTTATATTAAGGTCTCTTACCCATATCTTATCCATTTTATAACTTGGTTTGTAAAACTCTGAACATGTATTTATAAAGCTAATGTAAGCTTTATGAACATAATGTCTATATATATTATGGGTTCCATCCATTTGCATGGCCGCAACTGGTTTTTCTAGAATTTTTATTAAATTAGGTGGAACTATTCTTTTATTTATTATGCACTTTGTGCACCCTGAATCTACTAATGCTAACGTTTCTATCTCATAATCATCTATTTTAATTCTTGCAAGTATTTTTATTGTTCCTAATTTTTTATCTTCATTACATACTAATGCTTCATGGTCTTCTATGCTCATTAATTCTGCTTGAGATTCTTCTGGTATTATTGTTAATGGTTTCATTATTGGTTGTATATTTGATAATCTTATTTCTTCGTCTTCACTATCTACTTCTCTTTGTTTTCCTCTTTCTAGGTTACATAATCTGGTTTCTAATTCATTTATTCTTGTTTCTAATGTTATTATTCTTAGACTAATAGTAGGGTCTTCAATTTTCTTATGAGTTGTTTCTTTATTTATTTTTGTTTTAAATTCTTTTTCTATACACATTGTACATCCTTCTATGTAACAATTTTTACATTTAACTCTTTTGTCTCTACTAGGATACCATTTACAAAAGAAACATGCATTACTATCCAATCCTTTATTTCGTTCAAACTCATGGTTACAGTCTTCGGCTATATTTGCTAAATTATCCATGGCTTCTAAGTCTAGATTTTCTAATCCTATTTCATTAATTAATTCGTCTGCTTCTGAGTCTGATGAGTCTGTTTTGATTTTTTCTTCAGTGTCTACACTTACTATAGAATATATGCTTTCTGTATCTGACATATACTCGTCTACATTTATTAATGTTTCTTGAAAATCTTCAATTAGCTGGGAATTTCTTGTCTTATTATTTATTCTTTTTGGACATGTATTTGCTAAGTGTTCTACACTTCCACAAGTGAAGCATTCTAATTTATTTCTATAATTTCTTTCTGTTCGGTACTTTCTTACATGCCTATTTCTGTCTAAATAAGGTTTTCTAGCTGATGATTTTCTAAGATAATATTTCTTTCTATTATATTGAGGATAATTTCTATTATACTGCGTTCGGTATTTTTTATGCTTTTTCTTTTTATAATTGTCTTTATCATAACTTTGTGTCGTGTAAACTACGCTTTTACAAAAGTTCATTTCATTTTCTTTTAACTGTTTTTGTATTTGTATATGAGTACATTTTTCTTGTAGTATATCCATTATATGTTGTATCCTATGTCCTATGGACCACGTTAAATTAGGATTCTGCATTACTCCGTCTCTCTTATTCCATCTATCTTCTATTTCTCTTCCTAAGGCTCCTGGTAGTTTATTAAATAACTTTTTACCTAATTCTTGATCAAATGCATTTCCACTAATAGTACAGTAGTAAAAATAATCGTTTAAAAATTTCTTAATATGAAACCAACTACTTATGCTTAGTTGTTCTAATTTTATTACTGCATTTCTTTGTAGTACTAATAATCCACTATTTGGATCTTCCCCTGTAATCAAAGTATGTATTTTATTAGTAAAATTATATGGGTTTGCTCCCATGGATACTAGGTGTTGAAATTCCATTGGAAAATTTTCTTTATAAGCTTCCCATAAAGCTTTGGCTGATTCTCCTAAAAATGTTTCTAAATATTTATACATTGTTTCTGCGTCTGTTTCGCTATATGTTTTTATATAGTCTGCTACTACTATTCCTTTCCAAAGATCTATCACTGAATTCCATCTTTGCGGGTCATGTGCTGCTATATTTAATATTTTACCTTTATTACCTCCTTCTTGAAGAATAATGGGTTCTTCTATAGGCATTCTTTTTCCTGATGGTTTAACATTATTTAAAGGTTCTCCTCCTGTTCTAAAAACTCTTCTTCTAGGTACATTTCCTGTGCTAGTATCTATAGTATATTGTTCTCCTGTTGTTCTTTGAAATGGACTAGAACTAGATGCACTAGATTCCATTAATTCTTTTTGGCTTATTATAGAGTCTATTTCTAGTTCGTCATCACTGTTTTGCATGTCTTCTAATATTTTATCAAAATAGTCTGATTTTCTTTGGTTTATCTGTTCTATTCTATATCCCCAATTATCAGTTCGGGCTTCACATAATTTAAAGTGACTTATGGTTTCTTCTATTGTTAATTCTCCTAACTTACATCCTTTACATTTAAAAAGCATATTTTTGTTTTCTTTTTGAAGTCTTTTTGCTTTTTCTATAGCTTCGTCTACCGCAAACTCGTCTTGTATTAATTCTATATTCATAAAAGTTGTGTCTGTAATTTCATTTTCGTCTAGAGTACTTTCTTCTTCTATGTCTTTTTGTGGCATATAATTATAATTAGTAAAACGTACAGATGTCTCTCCCTTAGAATTAGTGTACATTAGGTGGGATTCTGGCTGTAAAATCTTTTTCGTATTAAAATCCTCTAGATTCCATTCCATCCCTGCATATTCTTCAGGATTTATTTTTATAGGCTTTATTAGTCTTATTCCTTTATTTCCCATTATTTCTACTACATCTTCTACCTTAATTTTAAATTTTGTATTACTATTATTAGTCATTTTTCCTAGAAATCCTACGCATATTAATAAATTATTACCGTCACACATCTCTTCATATCCCTTGGTCTGTATTCCTATTTTTATGTGCTTTCCAAATTCTGCTAAATTCATTATAAAATCTGGGCTAATATAAAATATTCCTCCATTATTTGTCATGTCTACTTCCGTTAGTCCTATTATTGATTTTTTCATGTCTGACCATCTATCGTCATAAATTACTATTAAAACTTTAGTTCCTAAGTTCTTTCTAGTTAGTCCTTTTAATCCTACTACTATTAATCCCATATGCATTAAACTTCTTCTAGTATTTTTTATTTGTCTCACAGCTACTGGGTCTATTAAATTTATGGTAGTAATTTTATTTCCTATGGCTGATATTTGTTGTTCTCTATAATGTCTATATAATTGAGCTGTACTTGAAAACTGTCTTATATTATATAGAGTTTTTGGATTTAACAGTTTCAATTGGTTTTGTTGAAAAATTTGTATATCTCTATCTACGTCTATTACCTCACTTAACTGCTGATTATTTTCTTCTGGGGTTCTTCTATTTAAAATTCTTGATAAGAAATTATTACTTATTCTATTATCTGAAAAATTTACTCTTTGTCTTTCTTGTCTTTCTGATCCTCCTTCGTTTCTTTGTCTAGTTGAAAGAATGTCCATTTTTGTGGTTTTCTAAGTACTTTAACTTTATCTTTTTGAGGTGTTATTTCTACCTTTTTTAATTGGTCTATTAATTCGTCAACTTCTTTATTTTTAAACGTCTCTTTATCTTTTTCTCTTTGTTGTTCAGTTAACCACGAAATGCGTTCGTCTAATAATTCTAACCTTGGTACTATTTTTTCTATTTTCTTTATTATTTCTAATATTAATGAAATTGTAGTAGTATTTTGTTGTATTATTATTTGGTCCGATTTAGCGCTAGGTATATAATCTTTATAGTCTGCTGGTAAAGGTATAGATTTTTCTATTAATTTCGCGGCTTCTTCTTGAGCTAATGTTGATCTACTCATGAAAGAGTGATTTCTTTTAGTTCTGCTACTGTCTTTTTTAATTCTCTAATGTCACTAGTTAAAATTTCTATTTGTTGTGTTATTTTAGAGACTATGTGGGTTGTTTTTAGTTCTATTTCTTTTGGTTTTTCTATAATAACTTTAACTAACTTTTCTATTTCCGTTTTTGTAGGTAATTTTTCTAGATTAAATTTATTAACTAAAGTCTGAACTTTCTTTTCTAATTCTAATTCTTGTGTTTTTAAGTAATCTAGGTTTTGTTCTATTTTTTCAAAGGTTTTCTTTTGCTTAGTCTGAGATGTAGCTACTACTTCTAATATTCTAGTAATATCTTTATTATTTTCTTGTACTTTTTCACTGAAATTTATGACTAAATCTACTAATGTATTTAATTGTTTATCTTCACTATGTAATATATGATCTCCGTTACTAAAATTACACTTTATAATACTATGGTCTGTTAATGCTCTATACTTCTTTTCTGGGTATATTTTTAAGTCTAAGTATTCTAGATTTTTTAAGATATCTATCTCTCTAGCTTTATTTATTATCCTAACGGGATTTTTATTTTACAAACTTGTTTCTGATGTTCTATACTAGTTGTAAGTCTTTCTATATCTTCTCTTATACCGTGTAATTCCCAAGTTATAGCAGAGATTGTTTCTTCGTTAATCTGACTTTGTAAAAGTCTATTTTGTATTAGTGATGATAATGTTTCTGAATTTATTATCTCTAAATATGCACTTAAGGCTTTTTCTACTTGTAGATATTCTCGTCTTTTTTTTATATCTCTATATAAATACCAATGATTAATTTGTATTTGTCTAACAAAAGGTAGTGTTCTCATGCAATTAATATGGTCTAAATCGTTTTTGGTTTTTTGAGGTTTTTCTAGATTTTATATATCGTAGTAATTTATATTCTAATCCTGATATTATATCTATTAACTCTTGTAGTCTTAACTGATTTTCTTTGGTACTGCTTAATTTAATATATTCTGGATATAGTTTTTCTAACTCTTGTTTTACAGCTAAATAATTATCTTTCATTACCCAAAAAAAAAAGTAAAAACTAGTTTATATTTTTGTCTAAATATGGGTTTAAAATACAGATTTAGGTCCAAAAATCTTCTCGCTCTGATACCAAAAAGGGGATAGGGGGTTATATTTTTGTTTCAATAGATATATAAGTTTCAGTAGATATATTATTTTGATAGAAAGATAGCAATATTATGTGGTTTTTACTAATGTTTTAAACAATCCTACTCGGTACTTCCTCACTCCTTGAATCTTCTTATCATGTAGGTGTTTTTCTTATTTTCTGCCTATTCTCCCAATTTTTATAATTTTCGTTTTTTTTTTTTTTTTTTTTTTTTTTTTTTTTTTTTTTTTTTTTTTTTTTAGAAAAATCTGTTTTAGTTATGAATCTTTATTACACTGTTCATCTCTTTCTCTTAATCTTGGTTCTTAATATCCGTCTTCTTTAACCACACCCCGGTTACCATGGCCAACATCGTCCTTTAATCATTTGGACATTAAAACGGCCTTTCAAACACCTAGGAATTTACAGGTTAATCCATCGAGTTTATTAAGAAATTAAGAGAATAACCATATACTAAGAGTAATAGATTCATAACAACAGGTAAGTAATTACTCAAATATTATCAACATAATATTTTAATTCAACATAATATTGAACATAAAATAATATACATAGTAGGGAGATTAGTACAGAAAACGTAGATAAAACTTACATGTCTGAAGATGGAGAGAGGTTTCCCTTTCGGGGAACCCGAAAAACTACTTCACACTAAAATAAAATTACTGGAAAGATTAAAACTATTTTACAGGGAAGTTATATTACAAAGGATTTTATTGGGAAAAGGAGTTGGGGCATTTTGTGAAAGGGAAGAGGAATATGGAGTGGTTGGTGTGAGAGAATTTCTCGTTGATTTTTGCTGAGTGTTTCTTGGTGATTGTTCTTTCTTTCTTGATTGATGTTAATTTTCTGATGCCCTCCTTCTCTGCAAAACACTGCTATTTATAGGAGTCTGACGGACTTCAAATGCGGACTTCAAATTTGTGAAGAATCTTTTGAGTTCAGCCGGGTACTCTTAGGGCCCCATCGTCACATGAAAATTTTCAAAAGATACTTTATAATTTTGTCCGTTTGCTGAGCTGTCCCATTTCTAGATAAAACTACTACTTTATTACAGCTACTTTAATAAAATCTGGTCTTCTTTTTTCTGAACTGTCAACATTATTGCTCCAACGTGTCTTGAAAAATTACAAAGTCCAAAGTCAAAAGTCTTCTACCTCTATTATTGAGCTTGTCTCATCTCATTTTTCTAAAAGATGACTAATGTCCTTGTCTCTCTTTTCCATACCTTTGTCTTTAATTATTGATGCTTTTGTCATTTTTTTTTTTTTTTTTTTTTAATGTCCTTGTTTCTCCTTTCTATGTCTTTGTCCTCATGATCCACCGAACTAAATCTTCCAAGTCATGACTTTCTTTCTACTTCACTTTGTCTTTTCCTTTCATGACTTTTTCTCTACTTCACCTTTGTCTTTTTCTTTCATCTTTTTCTGAACCATGTCTAACCATGTCTTTTCAAATCTTCTCTTTTTTTAACTGATCTAAGTGTCTAAATTGTGTAGGGCAATTGAGTCAAAACTCATGCCTGAATCTACATCATTTGGATCTTGCGAGTCTTGAAAATTAATATCTTCTCCTTCAAAATCTGAATGGACTGGTGACATCTCTTGTCTTGGAGATAATTCTGGACTAGGATCTTTGACTATATATTTATCTTTTTCTTTTGTCTGAAAAAATCTTTCTAGTGTCTCTTTTACTATATTTTCTATTTTTTCATTTTTCTTCTTTTTTGCAAGTGTGCTTTTCCTTGTAGAAGCCGCTCCTTGCGTAAGTGTCTTTGGTAGTCTCCGTCTGGTTTGGAGAGATGAACATCCCTCGTCTTCACTTTTTGGCAAAGTGACAGCCATTAACGGATTTGATAAGTCTTTACCGGCTACCGTTTGAACCGGACTAGCTGTATCTTTACCCGATACAGTGGGTCTAATTGCATTCATTGGGGAATGCACACCCGTCTCATCCATTTTTTTCTGAGATGGAGAACTCTGAGACTGCATCAATTCGAATTTTAATGCTTGTAGTCTTTGTTCTAATGTCTTCACCTGATCCAAGAGTTGCATTTTTTCTTGAACCAATGTCTCTTTTTGCTGGTTTAGTCTTTTGACTACATCAGTCATGGTAGAACAATGGTCGCAAAAGATTATTTTGTCTGTGTCTTTTTGTACATTGTACTGGGGGATTTTGTCTGGGTTTTGTCTGAGAGCTGGAGAAATATAATAATTTGGACCCAATGTCCCTCTAGCATAATCTAATGCTTCAGTAAAATTATTAAATCCCTTAAAAAGAGGTTTTCTTATGTCTTTAATAGAGTCTACAACTTCTATCCAAGTCTGAAAAATACCATTAGTTTTACCGTGAACTACAACATAAAATTTAAATTTTTTGTCTAAATTTCGGTCTGTAAAATATTGACAAAGTGCATTTATAGTGGCTACAAAATGTTTAGCTCCGTCTTTTTTATTACGCGAAATCCATAAATTATCCACTAAGCATCTTTGTTGTCTATCTATTACATATTCTGGTAATACTTTAAAAGTCCAATTTGATGGCTGATAGACTACTAAATTATTGGCTCCGAATTGTATTCTTTCTTCCATAGCATTTCTTTCTAATAAAGATGTAGGTCTAAAATGAAGGTTACCTAATACTGTCTGTCTGTATGTGTCTTGGGTTGAGGCTATGCCTTTCCCCTTGTCTGCTGTCTGAGAACTGGAAGGTCTCATGCTGTTCAAATAAAAAATTTAGTTAGCAGTAATATTTAATCTACTTAATTGATCTGCTAAATTATTATCTTTTCCTTTTATATGTTCAAATTTTAAATTATAAATTGAAATGGTATCTAAAAAATTTAGCCATCGTCTTCTACTACTATTTTTATCATTTATCTTTTGATAGAATTTAACTATAGCTTCACAGTCTGTTCTAACTAGTATTTCTGGTTTATTTAAAATATATAGTCTGAAACTATTTAATCCATATATTACGGCTAAGATTTCTGCATCTATACTACTCATATTTCCTTTTTCTTTATACTTACCACTTTGATAAGCACATATCTTTTCTTCATTTTTATTACTATACTTACTAGGTTTTGCTTTTAATACTGCTCCCCATCCTTCAAAACTACCGTCTGTTTCTATAATTAAATAGTCTGTTTCTAGTGGCATATTTAAATCTGGAATGTTTTTTATTTTTTCTTTTATTTTTTGTACTAATTTAATGTCTTCAGTATTAAAGTGTTTTTGACCATTTGATCCAGTCTTTGAATATAATGGTCCTGCTATTTTTCCTAAATCTTTTATAAAATTTCTAGCATAATTGACTATTCCTAAAAATTTTTGTAATTCTTTAACATTGTCTAACTTGTCTGGCATTTCTAAAGCTTTTTTGGCTATATGAGGTTGTAATTTTATCTTACCTTCTCCTAGTACTACTCCTAAAAAGTTTATATAATTTTTACATAATTCCATTTTCTTTTTACTAATTATTATCCCATTTTCTACAAATAATCTAAATACCGTTTGTAGGTGTCCTAAATGTTCTTTAATATCTTTACTAAATACTAATATATCATCTACATATACTAATACAAACCTTTTATATTCTCCAAATATACTATCCATTTTTCTTTGAAAAATTGGTGGAGCTGTCTTTAATCCAAATGGCATTACTAACCATTCGAAATGTCCTTCAGGACAGGTGAATGCAGTCCATTCTATACTATCTTCATGCATTCGTACCTGCCAATATCCTGATTTACAATCAAATTTGCTAAATATTTTCTTTCCTTGTATTCTATTTATTAGTTCTGTTTTGTCTGGTAACTTATATCCATCTGTTCTAGTGTTATCATTAAGTCTTTTATAATTTATTACCATTCTTGCTTTTCCTCTTACTATTTCACTATGATTTCTTACCATAAATGCTGCTGATCTATGTTTAGAAGTAGATCTCCGTATTACTCCTAAGTCCAATAGTTCTTTTATTTGTACTTTAAAATCTTCTACATCTTGATTTGTTGCTTCAATAGATGCTGTTTTAATTATATAGTCTGGATTTATTATATCTAATTTACATACAATCCTGTTATTTTTCCAGTGTCTTAATGGTTTTTCTCCAATAATTTCTATTTCATCTAGAATTTTTATTATATTATCTAGGTCCTTTTGATTTTTTATTATTCCTATTTTTTCTATTCCTGTTTTAAAATTATATAACTCTGTCTCTATATCTATTAAAGTATAATCTTTTTCTAGCAACTCCTCTTCTTCTAGAATTTCTTTTTCTTCTAAAGTTAAATTTTTTATTTCTTGTTTTTCTTTACAACATGTATTCTTTTCTTCACATTCTTTACAACAACTATCTTTTTTCTTTTGCAGGTCTGTGGTAGGGATCTTTTTATGACGAATCCTTGTTTCAGTCTTAAGAACTTGTACTGGTGTATGAGTAATATTTTTTAAGAAAATTACTCCATCTCTTGTAATCATACAGCTACCATTATTATGTAACATGAAGTCTAATCCTATGACAAAGTCTACATTTATATTAAGGTCTCTTACCCATATCTTATCCATTTTATAACTTGGTTTGTAAAACTCTGAACATGTATTTATAAAGCTAATGTAAGCTTTATGAACATAATGTCTATATATATTATGGGTTCCATCCATTTGCATGGCCGCAACTGGTTTTTCTAGAATTTTTATTAAATTAGGTGGAACTATTCTTTTATTTATTATGCACTTTGTGCACCCTGAATCTACTAATGCTAACGTTTCTATCTCATAATCATCTATTTTAATTCTTGCAAGTATTTTTATTGTTCCTAATTTTTTATCTTCATTACATACTAATGCTTCATGGTCTTCTATGCTCATTAATTCTGCTTGAGATTCTTCTGGTATTATTGTTAATGGTTTCATTATTGGTTGTATATTTGATAATCTTATTTCTTCGTCTTCACTATCTACTTCTCTTTGTTTTCCTCTTTCTAGGTTACATAATCTGGTTTCTAATTCATTTATTCTTGTTTCTAATGTTATTATTCTTAGACTAATAGTAGGGTCTTCAATTTTCTTATGAGTTGTTTCTTTATTTATTTTTGTTTTAAATTCTTTTTCTATACACATTGTACATCCTTCTATGTAACAATTTTTACATTTAACTCTTTTGTCTCTACTAGGATACCATTTACAAAAGAAACATGCATTACTATCCAATCCTTTATTTCGTTCAAACTCATGGTTACAGTCTTCGGCTATATTTGCTAAATTATCCATGGCTTCTAAGTCTAGATTTTCTAATCCTATTTCATTAATTAATTCGTCTGCTTCTGAGTCTGATGAGTCTGTTTTGATTTTTTCTTCAGTGTCTACACTTACTATAGAATATATGCTTTCTGTATCTGACATATACTCGTCTACATTTATTAATGTTTCTTGAAAATCTTCAATTAGCTGGGAATTTCTTGTCTTATTATTTATTCTTTTTGGACATGTATTTGCTAAGTGTTCTACACTTCCACAAGTGAAGCATTCTAATTTATTTCTATAATTTCTTTCTGTTCGGTACTTTCTTACATGCCTATTTCTGTCTAAATAAGGTTTTCTAGCTGATGATTTTCTAAGATAATATTTCTTTCTATTATATTGAGGATAATTTCTATTATACTGCGTTCGGTATTTTTTATGCTTTTTCTTTTTATAATTGTCTTTATCATAACTTTGTGTCGTGTAAACTACGCTTTTACAAAAGTTCATTTCATTTTCTTTTAACTGTTTTTGTATTTGTATATGAGTACATTTTTCTTGTAGTATATCCATTATATGTTGTATCCTATGTCCTATGGACCACGTTAAATTAGGATTCTGCATTACTCCGTCTCTCTTATTCCATCTATCTTCTATTTCTCTTCCTAAGGCTCCTGGTAGTTTATTAAATAACTTTTTACCTAATTCTTGATCAAATGCATTTCCACTAATAGTACAGTAGTAAAAATAATCGTTTAAAAATTTCTTAATATGAAACCAACTACTTATGCTTAGTTGTTCTAATTTTATTACTGCATTTCTTTGTAGTACTAATAATCCACTATTTGGATCTTCCCCTGTAATCAAAGTATGTATTTTATTAGTAAAATTATATGGGTTTGCTCCCATGGATACTAGGTGTTGAAATTCCATTGGAAAATTTTCTTTATAAGCTTCCCATAAAGCTTTGGCTGATTCTCCTAAAAATGTTTCTAAATATTTATACATTGTTTCTGCGTCTGTTTCGCTATATGTTTTTATATAGTCTGCTACTACTATTCCTTTCCAAAGATCTATCACTGAATTCCATCTTTGCGGGTCATGTGCTGCTATATTTAATATTTTACCTTTATTACCTCCTTCTTGAAGAATAATGGGTTCTTCTATAGGCATTCTTTTTCCTGATGGTTTAACATTATTTAAAGGTTCTCCTCCTGTTCTAAAAACTCTTCTTCTAGGTACATTTCCTGTGCTAGTATCTATAGTATATTGTTCTCCTGTTGTTCTTTGAAATGGACTAGAACTAGATGCACTAGATTCCATTAATTCTTTTTGGCTTATTATAGAGTCTATTTCTAGTTCGTCATCACTGTTTTGCATGTCTTCTAATATTTTATCAAAATAGTCTGATTTTCTTTGGTTTATCTGTTCTATTCTATATCCCCAATTATCAGTTCGGGCTTCACATAATTTAAAGTGACTTATGGTTTCTTCTATTGTTAATTCTCCTAACTTACATCCTTTACATTTAAAAAGCATATTTTTGTTTTCTTTTTGAAGTCTTTTTGCTTTTTCTATAGCTTCGTCTACCGCAAACTCGTCTTGTATTAATTCTATATTCATAAAAGTTGTGTCTGTAATTTCATTTTCGTCTAGAGTACTTTCTTCTTCTATGTCTTTTTGTGGCATATAATTATAATTAGTAAAACGTACAGATGTCTCTCCCTTAGAATTAGTGTACATTAGGTGGGATTCTGGCTGTAAAATCTTTTTCGTATTAAAATCCTCTAGATTCCATTCCATCCCTGCATATTCTTCAGGATTTATTTTTATAGGCTTTATTAGTCTTATTCCTTTATTTCCCATTATTTCTACTACATCTTCTACCTTAATTTTAAATTTTGTATTACTATTATTAGTCATTTTTCCTAGAAATCCTACGCATATTAATAAATTATTACCGTCACACATCTCTTCATATCCCTTGGTCTGTATTCCTATTTTTATGTGCTTTCCAAATTCTGCTAAATTCATTATAAAATCTGGGCTAATATAAAATATTCCTCCATTATTTGTCATGTCTACTTCCGTTAGTCCTATTATTGATTTTTTCATGTCTGACCATCTATCGTCATAAATTACTATTAAAACTTTAGTTCCTAAGTTCTTTCTAGTTAGTCCTTTTAATCCTACTACTATTAATCCCATATGCATTAAACTTCTTCTAGTATTTTTTATTTGTCTCACAGCTACTGGGTCTATTAAATTTATGGTAGTAATTTTATTTCCTATGGCTGATATTTGTTGTTCTCTATAATGTCTATATAATTGAGCTGTACTTGAAAACTGTCTTATATTATATAGAGTTTTTGGATTTAACAGTTTCAATTGGTTTTGTTGAAAAATTTGTATATCTCTATCTACGTCTATTACCTCACTTAACTGCTGATTATTTTCTTCTGGGGTTCTTCTATTTAAAATTCTTGATAAGAAATTATTACTTATTCTATTATCTGAAAAATTTACTCTTTGTCTTTCTTGTCTTTCTGATCCTCCTTCGTTTCTTTGTCTAGTTGAAAGAATGTCCATTTTTGTGGTTTTCTAAGTACTTTAACTTTATCTTTTTGAGGTGTTATTTCTACCTTTTTTAATTGGTCTATTAATTCGTCAACTTCTTTATTTTTAAACGTCTCTTTATCTTTTTCTCTTTGTTGTTCAGTTAACCACGAAATGCGTTCGTCTAATAATTCTAACCTTGGTACTATTTTTTCTATTTTCTTTATTATTTCTAATATTAATGAAATTGTAGTAGTATTTTGTTGTATTATTATTTGGTCCGATTTAGCGCTAGGTATATAATCTTTATAGTCTGCTGGTAAAGGTATAGATTTTTCTATTAATTTCGCGGCTTCTTCTTGAGCTAATGTTGATCTACTCATGAAAGAGTGATTTCTTTTAGTTCTGCTACTGTCTTTTTTAATTCTCTAATGTCACTAGTTAAAATTTCTATTTGTTGTGTTATTTTAGAGACTATGTGGGTTGTTTTTAGTTCTATTTCTTTTGGTTTTTCTATAATAACTTTAACTAACTTTTCTATTTCCGTTTTTGTAGGTAATTTTTCTAGATTAAATTTATTAACTAAAGTCTGAACTTTCTTTTCTAATTCTAATTCTTGTGTTTTTAAGTAATCTAGGTTTTGTTCTATTTTTTCAAAGGTTTTCTTTTGCTTAGTCTGAGATGTAGCTACTACTTCTAATATTCTAGTAATATCTTTATTATTTTCTTGTACTTTTTCACTGAAATTTATGACTAAATCTACTAATGTATTTAATTGTTTATCTTCACTATGTAATATATGATCTCCGTTACTAAAATTACACTTTATAATACTATGGTCTGTTAATGCTCTATACTTCTTTTCTGGGTATATGTTTAAGTCTAAGTATTCTAGATTTTTTAAGATATCTATCTCTCTAGCTTTATTTATTATCCTAACGGGATTTTTATTTTACAAACTTGTTTCTGATGTTCTATACTAGTTGTAAGTCTTTCTATATCTTCTCTTATACCGTGTAATTCCCAAGTTATAGCAGAGATTGTTTCTTCGTTAATCTGACTTTGTAAAAGTCTATTTTGTATTAGTGATGATAATGTTTCTGAATTTATAACTAGATGCACTAGATTCCATTAATTCTTTTTGGCTTATTATAGAGTCTATTTCTAGTTCGTCATCACTGTTTTGCATGTCTTCTAATATTTTATCAAAATAGTCTGATTTTCTTTGGTTTATCTGTTCTATTCTATATCCCCAATTATCAGTTCGGGCTTCACATAATTTAAAGTGACTTATGGTTTCTTCTATTGTTAATTCTCCTAATAGAGATATAAAAAAAAGACGAGAATATCTACAAGTAGAAAAAGCCTTAAGTGCATATTTAGAGATAATAAATTCAGAAACATTATCATCACTAATACAAAATAGACTTTTACAAAGTCAGATTAACGAAGAAACAATCTCTGCTATAACTTGGGAATTACACGGTATAAGAGAAGATATAGACATAGAAGAAGAAAGTACTCTAGACGAAAATGAAATTACAGACACAACTTTTATGAATATAGAATTAATACAAGACGAGTTTGCGGTAGACGAAGCTATAGAAAAAGCAAAAAGACTTCAAAAAGAAAACAAAAATATGCTTTTTAAATGTAAAGGATGTAAGTTAGGAGAATTAACAATAGAAGAAACCATAAGTCACTTTAAATTATGTGAAGCCCGAACTGATAATTGGGGATATAGAATAGAACAGATAAACCAAAGAAAATCAGACTATTTTGATAAAATATTAGAAGACATGCAAAACAGTGATGACGAACTAGAAATAGACTCTATTTCATCTAGAATTTTTATTATATTATCTAGGTCCTTTTGATTTTTTATTATTCCTATTTTTTCTATTCCTGTTTTAAAATTATATAACTCTGTCTCTATATCTATTAAAGTATAATCTTTTTCTAGCAACTCCTCTTCTTCTAGAATTTCTTTTTCTTCTAAAGTTAAATTTTTTATTTCTTGTTTTTCTTTACAACATGTATTCTTTTCTTCACATTCTTTACAACAACTATCTTTTTTCTTTTGCAGGTCTGTGGTAGGGATCTTTTTATGACGAATCCTTGTTTCAGTCTTAAGAAC
Source organism: Lycium barbarum (assembly GCF_019175385.1). Lineage (NCBI taxonomy): Eukaryota > Viridiplantae > Streptophyta > Magnoliopsida > Solanales > Solanaceae > Lycium > Lycium barbarum. Next base: position 25,698 of record NW_026843482.1, read on the forward strand.
TTGTACTGGTGTATGAGTAATATTTTTTAAGAAAATTACTCCATCTCTTGTAATCATACAGCTACCATTATTATGTAACATGAAGTCTAATCCTATGACAAAGTCTACATTTATATTAAGGTCTCTTACCCATATCTTATCCATTTTATAACTTGGTTTGTAAAAAAAAGTAAAAACTCTATATAATATAAGACAGTTTTCAAGTACAGCTCAATTATATAGACATTATAGAGAACAACAAATATCAGCCATAGGAAATAAAATTACTACCATAAATTTAATAGACCCAGTAGCTGTGAGACAAATAAAAAATACTAGAAGAAGTTTAATGCATATGGGATTAATAGTAGTAGGATTAAAAGGACTAACTAGAAAGAACTTAGGAACTAAAGTTTTAATAGTAATTTATGACGATAGATGGTCAGACATGAAAAAATCAATAATAGGACTAACGGAAGTAGACATGACAAATAATGGAGGAATATTTTATATTAGCCCAGATTTTATAATGAATTTAGCAGAATTTGGAAAGCACATAAAAATAGGAATACAGACCAAGGGATATGAAGAGATGTGTGACGGTAATAATTTATTAATATGCGTAGGATTTCTAGGAAAAATGACTAATAATAGTAATACAAAATTTAAAATTAAGGTAGAAGATGTAGTAGAAATAATGGGAAATAAAGGAATAAGACTAATAAAGCCTATAAAAATAAATCCTGAAGAATATGCAGGGATGGAATGGAATCTAGAGGATTTTAATACGAAAAAGATTTTACAGCCAGAATCCCACCTAATGTACACTAATTCTAAGGGAGAGACATCTGTACGTTTTACTAATTATAATTATATGCCACAAAAAGACATAGAAGAAGAAAGTACTCTAGACGAAAATGAAATTACAGACACAACTTTTATGAATATAGAATTAATACAAGACGAGTTTGCGGTAGACGAAGCTATAGAAAAAGCAAAAAGACTTCAAAAAGAAAACAAAAATATGCTTTTTAAATGTAAAGGATGTAAGTTAGGAGAATTAACAATAGAAGAAACCATAAGTCACTTTAAATTATGTGAAGCCCGAACTGATAATTGGGGATATAGAATAGAACAGATAAACCAAAGAAAATCAGACTATTTTGATAAAATATTAGAAGACATGCAAAACAGTGATGACGAACTAGAAATAGACTCTATAATAAGCCAAAAAGAATTAATGGAATCTAGTGCATCTAGTTCTAGTCCATTTCAAAGAACAACAGGAGAACAATATACTATAGATACTAGCACAGGAAATGTACCTAGAAGAAGAGTTTTTAGAACAGGAGGAGAACCTTTAAATAATGTTAAACCATCAGGAAAAAGAATGCCTATAGAAGAACCCATTATTCTTCAAGAAGGAGGTAATAAAGGTAAAATATTAAATATAGCAGCACATGACCCGCAAAGATGGAATTCAGTGATAGATCTTTGGAAAGGAATAGTAGTAGCAGACTATATAAAAACATATAGCGAAACAGACGCAGAAACAATGTATAAATATTTAGAAACATTTTTAGGAGAATCAGCCAAAGCTTTATGGGAAGCTTATAAAGAAAATTTTCCAATGGAATTTCAACACCTAGTATCCATGGGAGCAAACCCATATAATTTTACTAATAAAATACATACTTTGATTACAGGGGAAGATCCAAATAGTGGATTATTAGTACTACAAAGAAATGCAGTAATAAAATTAGAACAACTAAGCATAAGTAGTTGGTTTCATATTAAGAAATTTTTAAACGATTATTTTTACTACTGTACTATTAGTGGAAATGCATTTGATCAAGAATTAGGTAAAAAGTTATTTAATAAACTACCAGGAGCCTTAGGAAGAGAAATAGAAGATAGATGGAATAAGAGAGACGGAGTAATGCAGAATCCTAATTTAACGTGGTCCATAGGACATAGGATACAACATATAATGGATATACTACAAGAAAAATGTACTCATATACAAATACAAAAACAGTTAAAAGAAAATGAAATGAACTTTTGTAAAAGCGTAGTTTACACGACACAAAGTTATGATAAAGACAATTATAAAAAGAAAAAGCATAAAAAATACCGAACGCAGTATAATAGAAATTATCCTCAATATAATAGAAAGAAATATTATCTTAGAAAATCATCAGCTAGAAAACCTTATTTAGACAGAAATAGGCATGTAAGAAAGTACCGAACAGAAAGAAATTATAGAAATAAATTAGAATGCTTCACTTGTGGAAGTGTAGAACACTTAGCAAATACATGTCCAAAAAGAATAAATAATAAGACAAGAAATTCCCAGCTAATTGAAGATTTTCAAGAAACATTAATAAATGTAGACGAGTATATGTCAGATACAGAAAGCATATATTCTATAGTAAGTGTAGACACTGAAGAAAAAATCAAAACAGACTCATCAGACTCAGAAGCAGACGAATTAATTAATGAAATAGGATTAGAAAATCTAGACTTAGAAGCCATGGATAATTTAGCAAATATAGCCGAAGACTGTAACCATGAGTTTGAACGAAATAAAGGATTGGATAGTAATGCATGTTTCTTTTGTAAATGGTATCCTAGTAGAGACAAAAGAGTTAAATGTAAAAATTGTTACATAGAAGGATGTACAATGTGTATAGAAAAAGAATTTAAAACAAAAATAAATAAAGAAACAACTCATAAGAAAATTGAAGACCCTACTATTAGTCTAAGAATAATAACATTAGAAACAAGAATAAATGAATTAGAAACCAGATTATGTAACCTAGAAAGAGGAAAACAAAGAGAAGTAGATAGTGAAGACGAAGAAATAAGATTATCAAATATACAACCAATAATGAAACCATTAACAATAATACCAGAAGAATCTCAAGCAGAATTAATGAGCATAGAAGACCATGAAGCATTAGTATGTAATGAAGATAAAAAATTAGGAACAATAAAAATACTTGCAAGAATTAAAATAGATGATTATGAGATAGAAACGTTAGCATTAGTAGATTCAGGGTGCACAAAGTGCATAATAAATAAAAGAATAGTTCCACCTAATTTAATAAAAATTCTAGAAAAACCAGCTTGCGGCCATGCAAATGGATGGAACCCATAATATATATAGACATTATGTTCATAAAGCTTACATTAGCTTTATAAATACATGTTCAGAGTTTTACAAACCAAGTTATAAAATGGATAAGATATGGGTAAGAGACCTTAATATAAATGTAGACTTTGTCATAGGATTAGACTTCATGTTACATAATAATGGTAGCTGTATGATTACAAGAGATGGAGTAATTTTCTTAAAAAATATTACTCATACACCAGTACAAGTTCTTAAGACTGAAACAAGGATTCGTCATAAAAAGATCCCTACCACAGACCTGCAAAAGAAAAAAGATAGTTGTTGTAAAGAATGTGAAGAAAAGAATACATGTTGTAAAGAAAAACAAGAAATAAAAAATTTAACTTTAGAAGAAAAAGAAATTCTAGAAGAAGAGGAGTTGCTAGAAAAAGATTATACTTTAATAGATATAGAGACAGAGTTATATAATTTTAAAACAGGAATAGAAAAAATAGGAATAATAAAAAATCAAAAGGACCTAGATAATATAATAAAAATTCTAGATGAAATAGAAATTATTGGAGAAAAACCATTAAGACACTGGAAAAATAACAGGATTGTATGTAAATTAGATATAATAAATCCAGACTATATAATTAAAACAGCATCTATTGAAGCAACAAATCAAGATGTAGAAGATTTTAAAGTACAAATAAAAGAACTATTGGACTTAGGAGTAATACGGAGATCTACTTCTAAACATAGATCAGCAGCATTTATGGTAAGAAATCATAGTGAAATAGTAAGAGGAAAAGCAAGAATGGTAATAAATTATAAAAGACTTAATGATAACACTAGAACAGATGGATATAAGTTACCAGACAAAACAGAACTAATAAATAGAATACAAGGAAAGAAAATATTTAGCAAATTTGATTGTAAATCAGGATATTGGCAGGTACGAATGCATGAAGATAGTATAGAATGGACTGCATTCACCTGTCCTGAAGGACATTTCGAATGGTTAGTAATGCCATTTGGATTAAAGACAGCTCCACCAATTTTTCAAAGAAAAATGGATAGTATATTTGGAGAATATAAAAGGTTTGTATTAGTATATGTAGATGATATATTAGTATTTAGTAAAGATATTAAAGAACATTTAGGACACCTACAAACGGTATTTAGATTATTTGTAGAAAATGGGATAATAATTAGTAAAAAGAAAATGGAATTATGTAAAAATTATATAAACTTTTTAGGAGTAGTACTAGGAGAAGGTAAGATAAAATTACAACCTCATATAGCCAAAAAAGCTTTAGAAATGCCAGACAAGTTAGACAATGTTAAAGAATTACAAAAATTTTTAGGAATAGTCAATTATGCTAGAAATTTTATAAAAGATTTAGGAAAAATAGCAGGACCATTATATTCAAAGACTGGATCAAATGGTCAAAAACACTTTAATACTGAAGACATTAAATTAGTACAAAAAATAAAAGAAAAAATAAAAAACATTCCAGATTTAAATATGCCACTAGAAACAGACTATTTAATTATAGAAACAGACGGTAGTTTTGAAGGATGGGGAGCAGTATTAAAAGCAAAACCTAGTAAGTATAGTAATAAAAATGAAGAAAAGATATGTGCTTATCAAAGTGGTAAGTATAAAGAAAAAGGAAATATGAGTAGTATAGATGCAGAAATCTTAGCCGTAATATATGGATTAAATAGTTTCAGACTATATATTTTAAATAAACCAGAAATACTAGTTAGAACAGACTGTGAAGCTATAGTTAAATTCTATCAAAAGATAAATGATAAAAATAGTAGTAGAAGACGATGGCTAAATTTTTTAGATACCATTTCAATTTATAATTTAAAATTTGAACATATAAAAGGAAAAGATAATAATTTAGCAGATCAATTAAGTAGATTAAATATTACTGCTAACTAAATTTTTTATTTGAACAGCATGAGACCTTCCAGTTCTCAGACAGCAGACAAGGGGAAAGGCATAGCCTCAACCCAAGACACATACAGACAGACAGTATTAGGTAACCTTCATTTTAGACCTACATCTTTATTAGAAAGAAATGCTATGGAAGAAAGAATACAATTCGGAGCCAATAATTTAGTAGTCTATCAGCCATCAAATTGGACTTTTAAAGTATTACCAGAATATGTAATAGATAGACAACAAAGATGCTTAGTGGATAATTTATGGATTTCGCGTAATAAAAAAGACGGAGCTAAACATTTTGTAGCCACTATAAATGCACTTTGTCAATATTTTACAGACCGAAATTTAGACAAAAAATTTAAATTTTATGTTGTAGTTCACGGTAAAACTAATGGTATTTTTCAGACTTGGATAGAAGTTGTAGACTCTATTAAAGACATAAGAAAACCTCTTTTTAAGGGATTTAATAATTTTACTGAAGCATTAGATTATGCTAGAGGGACATTGGGTCCAAATTATTATATTTCTCCAGCTCTCAGACAAAACCCAGACAAAATCCCCCAGTACAATGTACAAAAAGACACAGACAAAATAATCTTTTGCGACCATTGTTCTACCATGACTGATGTAGTCAAAAGACTAAACCAGCAAAAAGAGACATTGGTTCAAGAAAAAATGCAACTCTTGGATCAGGTGAAGACATTAGAACAAAGACTACAAGCATTAAAATTCGAATTGATGCAGTCTCAGAGTTCTCCATCTCAGAAAAAAATGGATGAGACGGGTGTGCATTCCCCAATGAATGCAATTAGACCCACTGTATCGGGTAAAGATACAGCTAGTCCGGTTCAAACGGTAGCCGGTAAAGACTTATCAAATCCGTTAATGGCTGTCACTTTGCCAAAAAGTGAAGACGAGGGATGTTCATCTCTCCAAACCAGACGGAGACTACCAAAGACACTTACGCAAGGAGCGGCTTCTACAAGGAAAAGCACACTTGCAAAAAAGAAGAAAAATGAAAAAATAGAAAATATAGTAAAAGAGACACTAGAAAGATTTTTTCAGACAAAAGAAAAAGATAAATATATAGTCAAAGATCCTAGTCCAGAATTATCTCCAAGACAAGAGATGTCACCAGTCCATTCAGATTTTGAAGGAGAAGATATTAATTTTCAAGACTCGCAAGATCCAAATGATGTAGATTCAGGCATGAGTTTTGACTCAATTGCCCTACACAATTTAGACACTTAGATCAGTTAAAAAAAGAGAAGATTTGAAAAGACATGGTTAGACATGGTTCAGAAAAAGATGAAAGAAAAAGACAAAGGTGAAGTAGAGAAAAAGTCATGAAAGGAAAAGACAAAGTGAAGTAGAAAGAAAGTCATGACTTGGAAGATTTAGTTCGGTGGATCATGAGGACAAAGACATAGAAAGGAGAAACAAGGACATTAAAAAAAAAAAAAAAAAAAAAATGACAAAAGCATCAATAATTAAAGACAAAGGTATGGAAAAGAGAGACAAGGACATTAGTCATCTTTTAGAAAAATGAGATGAGACAAGCTCAATAATAGAGGTAGAAGACTTTTGACTTTGGACTTTGTAATTTTTCAAGACACGTTGGAGCAATAATGTTGACAGTTCAGAAAAAAGAAGACCAGATTTTATTAAAGTAGCTGTAATAAAGTAGTAGTTTTATCTAGAAATGGGACAGCTCAGCAAACGGACAAAATTATAAAGTATCTTTTGAAAATTTTCATGTGACGATGGGGCCCTAAGAGTACCCGGCTGAACTCAAAAGATTCTTCACAAATTTGAAGTCCGCATTTGAAGTCCGTCAGACTCCTATAAATAGCAGTGTTTTGCAGAGAAGGAGGGCATCAGAAAATTAACATCAATCAAGAAAGAAAGAACAATCACCAAGAAACACTCAGCAAAAATCAACGAGAAATTCTCTCACACCAACCACTCCATATTCCTCTTCCCTTTCACAAAATGCCCCAACTCCTTTTCCCAATAAAATCCTTTGTAATATAACTTCCCTGTAAAATAGTTTTAATCTTTCCAGTAATTTTATTTTAGTGTGAAGTAGTTTTTCGGGTTCCCCGAAAGGGAAACCTCTCTCCATCTTCAGACATGTAAGTTTTATCTACGTTTTCTGTACTAATCTCCCTACTATGTATATTATTTTATGTTCAATATTATGTTGAATTAAAATATTATGTTGATAATATTTGAGTAATTACTTACCTGTTGTTATGAATCTATTACTCTTAGTATATGGTTATTCTCTTAATTTCTTAATAAACTCGATGGATTAACCTGTAAATTCCTAGGTGTTTGAAAGGCCGTTTTAATGTCCAAATGATTAAAGGACGATGTTGGCCATGGTAACCGGGGTGTGGTTAAAGAAGACGGATATTAAGAACCAAGATTAAGAGAAAGAGATGAACAGTGTAATAAAGATTCATAACTAAAACAGATTTTTCTAAAAAACAAAAAAAAAAAAAAAAAAAAAAAAAAAAAAAAAAAAAAAAAAAAACGAAAATTATAAAAATTGGGAGAATAGGCAGAAAATAAGAAAAACACCTACATGATAAGAAGATTCAAGGAGTGAGGAAGTACCGAGTAGGATTGTTTAAAACATTAGTAAAAACCACATAATATTGCTATCTTTCTATCAAAATAAAAATTCTAGAAAAACCAGTTGCGGCCATGCAAATGGATGGAACCCATAATATATATAGACATTATGTTCATAAAGCTTACATTAGCTTTATAAATACATGTTCAGAGTTTTACAAACCAAGTTATAAAATGGATAAGATATGGGTAAGAGACCTTAATATAAATGTAGACTTTGTCATAGGATTAGACTTCATGTTACATAATAATGGTAGCTGTATGATTACAAGAGATGGAGTAATTTTCTTAAAAAATATTACTCATACACCAGTACAAGTTCTTAAGACTGAAACAAGGATTCGTCATAAAAAGATCCCTACCACAGACCTGCAAAAGAAAAAAGATAGTTGTTGTAAAGAATGTGAAGAAAAGAATACATGTTGTAAAGAAAAACAAGAAATAAAAAATTTAACTTTAGAAGAAAAAGAAATTCTAGAAGAAGAGGAGTTGCTAGAAAAAGATTATACTTTAATAGATATAGAGACAGAGTTATATAATTTATATTCTAATCCTGATATTATATCTATTAACTCTTGTAGTCTTAACTGATTTTCTTTGGTACTGCTTAATTTAATATATTCTGGATATAGTTTTTCTAACTCTTGTTTTACAGCTAAATAATTATCTTTCATTACCCAAAAAAAAAAGTAAAAACTAGTTTATATTTTTGTCTAAATATGGGTTTAAAATACAGATTTAGGTCCAAAAATCTTCTCGCTCTGATACCAAAAAGGGGATAGGGGGTTATATTTTTGTTTCAATAGATATATAAGTTTCAGTAGATATATTAAATACCAATGATTAATTTGTATTTCTAAGTCTAGATTTTATATATCGTAGTAATTTATATTCTAATCCTGATATTATATCTATTAACTCTTGTAGTCTTAACTGATTTTCTTTGGTACTGCTTAATTTAATATATTCTGGATATAGTTTTTCTAACTCTTGTTTTACAGCTAAATAATTATCTTTCATTACCCAAAAAAAAAAGTAAAAACTAGTTTATATTTTTGTCTAAATATGGGTTTAAAATACAGATTTAGGTCCAAAAATCTTCTCGCTCTGATACCAAAAAGGGGATAGGGGGTTATATTTTTGTTTCAATAGATATATAAGTTTCAGTAGATATATTATTTTGATAGAAAGATAGCAATATTATGTGGTTTTTACTAATGTTTTAAACAATCCTACTCGGTACTTCCTCACTCCTTGAATCTTCTTATCATGTAGGTGTTTTTCTTATTTTCTGCCTATTCTCCCAATTTTTATAATTTTCGTTTTTTTTTTTTTTTTTTTTTTTTTTTTTTTTTTTTTTTTTTTTTTTTTTTTTTTTTTAGAAAAATCTGTTTTAGTTATGAATCTTTATTACACTGTTCATCTCTTTCTCTTAATCTTGGTTCTTAATATCCGTCTTCTTTAACCACACCCCGGTTACCATGGCCAACATCGTCCTTTAATCATTTGGACATTAAAACGGCCTTTCAAACACCTAGGAATTTACAGGTTAATCCATCGAGTTTATTAAGAAATTAAGAGAATAACCATATACTAAGAGTAATAGATTCATAACAACAGGTAAGTAATTACTCAAATATTATCAACATAATATTTTAATTCAACATAATATTGAACATAAAATAATATACATAGTAGGGAGATTAGTACAGAAAACGTAGATAAAACTTACATGTCTGAAGATGGAGAGAGGTTTCCCTTTCGGGGAACCCGAAAAACTACTTCACACTAAAATAAAATTACTGGAAAGATTAAAACTATTTTACAGGGAAGTTATATTACAAAGGATTTTATTGGGAAAAGGAGTTGGGGCATTTTGTGAAAGGGAAGAGGAATATGGAGTGGTTGGTGTGAGAGAATTTCTCGTTGATTTTTGCTGAGTGTTTCTTGGTGATTGTTCTTTCTTTCTTGATTGATGTTAATTTTCTGATGCCCTCCTTCTCTGCAAAACACTGCTATTTATAGGAGTCTGACGGACTTCAAATGCGGACTTCAAATTTGTGAAGAATCTTTTGAGTTCAGCCGGGTACTCTTAGGGCCCCATCGTCACATGAAAATTTTCAAAAGATACTTTATAATTTTGTCCGTTTGCTGAGCTGTCCCATTTCTAGATAAAACTACTACTTTATTACAGCTACTTTAATAAAATCTGGTCTTCTTTTTTCTGAACTGTCAACATTATTGCTCCAACGTGTCTTGAAAAATTACAAAGTCCAAAGTCAAAAGTCTTCTACCTCTATTATTGAGCTTGTCTCATCTCATTTTTCTAAAAGATGACTAATGTCCTTGTCTCTCTTTTCCATACCTTTGTCTTTAATTATTGATGCTTTTGTCATTTTTTTTTTTTTTTTTTTTTTTAATGTCCTTGTTTCTCCTTTCTATGTCTTTGTCCTCATGATCCACCGAACTAAATCTTCCAAGTCATGACTTTCTTTCTACTTCACTTTGTCTTTTCCTTTCATGACTTTTTCTCTACTTCACCTTTGTCTTTTTCTTTCATCTTTTTCTGAACCATGTCTAACCATGTCTTTTCAAATCTTCTCTTTTTTTAACTGATCTAAGTGTCTAAATTGTGTAGGGCAATTGAGTCAAAACTCATGCCTGAATCTACATCATTTGGATCTTGCGAGTCTTGAAAATTAATATCTTCTCCTTCAAAATCTGAATGGACTGGTGACATCTCTTGTCTTGGAGATAATTCTGGACTAGGATCTTTGACTATATATTTATCTTTTTCTTTTGTCTGAAAAAATCTTTCTAGTGTCTCTTTTACTATATTTTCTATTTTTTCATTTTTCTTCTTTTTTGCAAGTGTGCTTTTCCTTGTAGAAGCCGCTCCTTGCGTAAGTGTCTTTGGTAGTCTCCGTCTGGTTTGGAGAGATGAACATCCCTCGTCTTCACTTTTTGGCAAAGTGACAGCCATTAACGGATTTGATAAGTCTTTACCGGCTACCGTTTGAACCGGACTAGCTGTATCTTTACCCGATACAGTGGGTCTAATTGCATTCATTGGGGAATGCACACCCGTCTCATCCATTTTTTTCTGAGATGGAGAACTCTGAGACTGCATCAATTCGAATTTTAATGCTTGTAGTCTTTGTTCTAATGTCTTCACCTGATCCAAGAGTTGCATTTTTTCTTGAACCAATGTCTCTTTTTGCTGGTTTAGTCTTTTGACTACATCAGTCATGGTAGAACAATGGTCGCAAAAGATTATTTTGTCTGTGTCTTTTTGTACATTGTACTGGGGGATTTTGTCTGGGTTTTGTCTGAGAGCTGGAGAAATATAATAATTTGGACCCAATGTCCCTCTAGCATAATCTAATGCTTCAGTAAAATTATTAAATCCCTTAAAAAGAGGTTTTCTTATGTCTTTAATAGAGTCTACAACTTCTATCCAAGTCTGAAAAATACCATTAGTTTTACCGTGAACTACAACATAAAATTTAAATTTTTTGTCTAAATTTCGGTCTGTAAAATATTGACAAAGTGCATTTATAGTGGCTACAAAATGTTTAGCTCCGTCTTTTTTATTACGCGAAATCCATAAATTATCCACTAAGCATCTTTGTTGTCTATCTATTACATATTCTGGTAATACTTTAAAAGTCCAATTTGATGGCTGATAGACTACTAAATTATTGGCTCCGAATTGTATTCTTTCTTCCATAGCATTTCTTTCTAATAAAGATGTAGGTCTAAAATGAAGGTTACCTAATACTGTCTGTCTGTATGTGTCTTGGGTTGAGGCTATGCCTTTCCCCTTGTCTGCTGTCTGAGAACTGGAAGGTCTCATGCTGTTCAAATAAAAAATTTAGTTAGCAGTAATATTTAATCTACTTAATTGATCTGCTAAATTATTATCTTTTCCTTTTATATGTTCAAATTTTAAATTATAAATTGAAATGGTATCTAAAAAATTTAGCCATCGTCTTCTACTACTATTTTTATCATTTATCTTTTGATAGAATTTAACTATAGCTTCACAGTCTGTTCTAACTAGTATTTCTGGTTTATTTAAAATATATAGTCTGAAACTATTTAATCCATATATTACGGCTAAGATTTCTGCATCTATACTACTCATATTTCCTTTTTCTTTATACTTACCACTTTGATAAGCACATATCTTTTCTTCATTTTTATTACTATACTTACTAGGTTTTGCTTTTAATACTGCTCCCCATCCTTCAAAACTACCGTCTGTTTCTATAATTAAATAGTCTGTTTCTAGTGGCATATTTAAATCTGGAATGTTTTTTATTTTTTCTTTTATTTTTTGTACTAATTTAATGTCTTCAGTATTAAAGTGTTTTTGACCATTTGATCCAGTCTTTGAATATAATGGTCCTGCTATTTTTCCTAAATCTTTTATAAAATTTCTAGCATAATTGACTATTCCTAAAAATTTTTGTAATTCTTTAACATTGTCTAACTTGTCTGGCATTTCTAAAGCTTTTTTGGCTATATGAGGTTGTAATTTTATCTTACCTTCTCCTAGTACTACTCCTAAAAAGTTTATATAATTTTTACATAATTCCATTTTCTTTTTACTAATTATTATCCCATTTTCTACAAATAATCTAAATACCGTTTGTAGGTGTCCTAAATGTTCTTTAATATCTTTACTAAATACTAATATATCATCTACATATACTAATACAAACCTTTTATATTCTCCAAATATACTATCCATTTTTCTTTGAAAAATTGGTGGAGCTGTCTTTAATCCAAATGGCATTACTAACCATTCGAAATGTCCTTCAGGACAGGTGAATGCAGTCCATTCTATACTATCTTCATGCATTCGTACCTGCCAATATCCTGATTTACAATCAAATTTGCTAAATATTTTCTTTCCTTGTATTCTATTTATTAGTTCTGTTTTGTCTGGTAACTTATATCCATCTGTTCTAGTGTTATCATTAAGTCTTTTATAATTTATTACCATTCTTGCTTTTCCTCTTACTATTTCACTATGATTTCTTACCATAAATGCTGCTGATCTATGTTTAGAAGTAGATCTCCGTATTACTCCTAAGTCCAATAGTTCTTTTATTTGTACTTTAAAATCTTCTACATCTTGATTTGTTGCTTCAATAGATGCTGTTTTAATTATATAGTCTGGATTTATTATATCTAATTTACATACAATCCTGTTATTTTTCCAGTGTCTTAATGGTTTTTCTCCAATAATTTCTATTTCATCTAGAATTTTTATTATATTATCTAGGTCCTTTTGATTTTTTATTATTCCTATTTTTTCTATTCCTGTTTTAAAATTATATAACTCTGTCTCTATATCTATTAAAGTATAATCTTTTTCTAGCAACTCCTCTTCTTCTAGAATTTCTTTTTCTTCTAAAGTTAAAATTTTTTATTTCTTGTTTTTCTTTACAACATGTATTCTTTTCTTCACATTCTTTACAACAACTATCTTTTTTCTTTTGCAGGTCTGTGGTAGGGATCTTTTTATGACGAATCCTTGTTTCAGTCTTAAGAACTTGTACTGGTGTATGAGTAATATTTTTTAAGAAAATTACTCCATCTCTTGTAATCATACAGCTACCATTATTATGTAACATGAAGTCTAATCCTATGACAAAGTCTACATTTATATTAAGGTCTCTTACCCATATCTTATCCATTTTATAACTTGGTTTGTAAAACTCTGAACATGTATTTATAAAGCTAATGTAAGCTTTATGAACATAATGTCTATATATATTATGGGTTCCATCCATTTGCATGGCCGCAACTGGTTTTTCTAGAATTTTTATTAAATTAGGTGGAACTATTCTTTTATTTATTATGCACTTTGTGCACCCTGAATCTACTAATGCTAACGTTTCTATCTCATAATCATCTATTTTAATTCTTGCAAGTATTTTTATTGTTCCTAATTTTTTATCTTCATTACATACTAATGCTTCATGGTCTTCTATGCTCATTAATTCTGCTTGAGATTCTTCTGGTATTATTGTTAATGGTTTCATTATTGGTTGTATATTTGATAATCTTATTTCTTCGTCTTCACTATCTACTTCTCTTTGTTTTCCTCTTTCTAGGTTACATAATCTGGTTTCTAATTCATTTATTCTTGTTTCTAATGTTATTATTCTTAGACTAATAGTAGGGTCTTCAATTTTCTTATGAGTTGTTTCTTTATTTATTTTTGTTTTAAATTCTTTTTCTATACACATTGTACATCCTTCTATGTAACAATTTTTACATTTAACTCTTTTGTCTCTACTAGGATACCATTTACAAAAGAAACATGCATTACTATCCAATCCTTTATTTCGTTCAAACTCATGGTTACAGTCTTCGGCTATATTTGCTAAATTATCCATGGCTTCTAAGTCTAGATTTTCTAATCCTATTTCATTAATTAATTCGTCTGCTTCTGAGTCTGATGAGTCTGTTTTGATTTTTTCTTCAGTGTCTACACTTACTATAGAATATATGCTTTCTGTATCTGACATATACTCGTCTACATTTATTAATGTTTCTTGAAAATCTTCAATTAGCTGGGAATTTCTTGTCTTATTATTTATTCTTTTTGGACATGTATTTGCTAAGTGTTCTACACTTCCACAAGTGAAGCATTCTAATTTATTTCTATAATTTCTTTCTGTTCGGTACTTTCTTACATGCCTATTTCTGTCTAAATAAGGTTTTCTAGCTGATGATTTTCTAAGATAATATTTCTTTCTATTATATTGAGGATAATTTCTATTATACTGCGTTCGGTATTTTTTATGCTTTTTCTTTTTATAATTGTCTTTATCATAACTTTGTGTCGTGTAAACTACGCTTTTACAAAAGTTCATTTCATTTTCTTTTAACTGTTTTTGTATTTGTATATGAGTACATTTTTCTTGTAGTATATCCATTATATGTTGTATCCTATGTCCTATGGACCACGTTAAATTAGGATTCTGCATTACTCCGTCTCTCTTATTCCATCTATCTTCTATTTCTCTTCCTAAGGCTCCTGGTAGTTTATTAAATAACTTTTTACCTAATTCTTGATCAAATGCATTTCCACTAATAGTACAGTAGTAAAAATAATCGTTTAAAAATTTCTTAATATGAAACCAACTACTTATGCTTAGTTGTTCTAATTTTATTACTGCATTTCTTTGTAGTACTAATAATCCACTATTTGGATCTTCCCCTGTAATCAAAGTATGTATTTTATTAGTAAAATTATATGGGTTTGCTCCCATGGATACTAGGTGTTGAAATTCCATTGGAAAATTTTCTTTATAAGCTTCCCATAAAGCTTTGGCTGATTCTCCTAAAAATGTTTCTAAATATTTATACATTGTTTCTGCGTCTGTTTCGCTATATGTTTTTATATAGTCTGCTACTACTATTCCTTTCCAAAGATCTATCACTGAATTCCATCTTTGCGGGTCATGTGCTGCTATATTTAATATTTTACCTTTATTACCTCCTTCTTGAAGAATAATGGGTTCTTCTATAGGCATTCTTTTTCCTGATGGTTTAACATTATTTAAAGGTTCTCCTCCTGTTCTAAAAACTCTTCTTCTAGGTACATTTCCTGTGCTAGTATCTATAGTATATTGTTCTCCTGTTGTTCTTTGAAATGGACTAGAACTAGATGCACTAGATTCCATTAATTCTTTTTGGCTTATTATAGAGTCTATTTCTAGTTCGTCATCACTGTTTTGCATGTCTTCTAATATTTTATCAAAATAGTCTGATTTTCTTTGGTTTATCTGTTCTATTCTATATCCCCAATTATCAGTTCGGGCTTCACATAATTTAAAGTGACTTATGGTTTCTTCTATTGTTAATTCTCCTAACTTACATCCTTTACATTTAAAAAGCATATTTTTGTTTTCTTTTTGAAGTCTTTTTGCTTTTTCTATAGCTTCGTCTACCGCAAACTCGTCTTGTATTAATTCTATATTCATAAAAGTTGTGTCTGTAATTTCATTTTCGTCTAGAGTACTTTCTTCTTCTATGTCTTTTTGTGGCATATAATTATAATTAGTAAAACGTACAGATGTCTCTCCCTTAGAATTAGTGTACATTAGGTGGGATTCTGGCTGTAAAATCTTTTTCGTATTAAAATCCTCTAGATTCCATTCCATCCCTGCATATTCTTCAGGATTTATTTTTATAGGCTTTATTAGTCTTATTCCTTTATTTCCCATTATTTCTACTACATCTTCTACCTTAATTTTAAATTTTGTATTACTATTATTAGTCATTTTTCCTAGAAATCCTACGCATATTAATAAATTATTACCGTCACACATCTCTTCATATCCCTTGGTCTGTATTCCTATTTTTATGTGCTTTCCAAATTCTGCTAAATTCATTATAAAATCTGGGCTAATATAAAATATTCCTCCATTATTTGTCATGTCTACTTCCGTTAGTCCTATTATTGATTTTTTCATGTCTGACCATCTATCGTCATAAATTACTATTAAAACTTTAGTTCCTAAGTTCTTTCTAGTTAGTCCTTTTAATCCTACTACTATTAATCCCATATGCATTAAACTTCTTCTAGTATTTTTTATTTGTCTCACAGCTACTGGGTCTATTAAATTTATGGTAGTAATTTTATTTCCTATGGCTGATATTTGTTGTTCTCTATAATGTCTATATAATTGAGCTGTACTTGAAAACTGTCTTATATTATATAGAGTTTTTGGATTTAACAGTTTCAATTGGTTTTGTTGAAAAATTTGTATATCTCTATCTACGTCTATTACCTCACTTAACTGCTGATTATTTTCTTCTGGGGTTCTTCTATTTAAAATTCTTGATAAGAAATTATTACTTATTCTATTATCTGAAAAATTTACTCTTTGTCTTTCTTGTCTTTCTGATCCTCCTTCGTTTCTTTGTCTAGTTGAAAGAATGTCCATTTTTGTGGTTTTCTAAGTACTTTAACTTTATCTTTTTGAGGTGTTATTTCTACCTTTTTTAATTGGTCTATTAATTCGTCAACTTCTTTATTTTTAAACGTCTCTTTATCTTTTTCTCTTTGTTGTTCAGTTAACCACGAAATGCGTTCGTCTAATAATTCTAACCTTGGTACTATTTTTTCTATTTTCTTTATTATTTCTAATATTAATGAAATTGTAGTAGTATTTTGTTGTATTATTATTTGGTCCGATTTAGCGCTAGGTATATAATCTTTATAGTCTGCTGGTAAAGGTATAGATTTTTCTATTAATTTCGCGGCTTCTTCTTGAGCTAATGTTGATCTACTCATGAAAGAGTGATTTCTTTTAGTTCTGCTACTGTCTTTTTTAATTCTCTAATGTCACTAGTTAAAATTTCTATTTGTTGTGTTATTTTAGAGACTATGTGGGTTGTTTTTAGTTCTATTTCTTTTGGTTTTTCTATAATAACTTTAACTAACTTTTCTATTTCCGTTTTTGTAGGTAATTTTTCTAGATTAAATTTATTAACTAAAGTCTGAACTTTCTTTTCTAATTCTAATTCTTGTGTTTTTAAGTAATCTAGGTTTTGTTCTATTTTTTCAAAGGTTTTCTTTTGCTTAGTCTGAGATGTAGCTACTACTTCTAATATTCTAGTAATATCTTTATTATTTTCTTGTACTTTTTCACTGAAATTTATGACTAAATCTACTAATGTATTTAATTGTTTATCTTCACTATGTAATATATGATCTCCGTTACTAAAATTACACTTTATAATACTATGGTCTGTTAATGCTCTATACTTCTTTTCTGGGTATATTTTTAAGTCTAAGTATTCTAGATTTTTTAAGATATCTATCTCTCTAGCTTTATTTATTATCCTAACGGGATTTTTATTTTACAAACTTGTTTCTGATGTTCTATACTAGTTGTAAGTCTTTCTATATCTTCTCTTATACCGTGTAATTCCCAAGTTATAGCAGAGATTGTTTCTTCGTTAATCTGACTTTGTAAAAGTCTATTTTGTATTAGTGATGATAATGTTTCTGAATTTATTATCTCTAAATATGCACTTAAGGCTTTTTCTACTTGTAGATATTCTCGTCTTTTTTTTATATCTCTATATAAATACCAATGATTAATTTGTATTTGTCTAACAAAAGGTAGTGTTCTCATGCAATTAATATGGTCTAAATCGTTTTTGGTTTTTTGAGGTTTTTCTAGATTTTATATATCGTAGTAATTTATATTCTAATCCTGATATTATATCTATTAACTCTTGTAGTCTTAACTGATTTTCTTTGGTACTGCTTAATTTAATATATTCTGGATATAGTTTTTCTAACTAGAAGAAGTTTAATGCATATGGGATTAATAGTAGTAGGATTAAAAGGACTAACTAGAAAGAACTTAGGAACTAAAGTTTTAATAGTAATTTATGACGATAGATGGTCAGACATGAAAAAATCAATAATAGGACTAACGGAAGTAGACATGACAAATAATGGAGGAATATTTTATATTAGCCCAGATTTTATAATGAATTTAGCAGAATTTGGAAAGCACATAAAAATAGGAATACAGACCAAGGGATATGAAGAGATGTGTGACGGTAATAATTTATTAATATGCGTAGGATTTCTAGGAAAAATGACTAATAATAGTAATACAAAATTTAAAATTAAGGTAGAAGATGTAGTAGAAATATTGAGGATAATTTCTATTATACTGCGTTCGGTATTTTTTATGCTTTTTCTTTTTATAATTGTCTTTATCATAACTTTGTGTCGTGTAAACTACGCTTTTACAAAAGTTCATTTCATTTTCTTTTAACTGTTTTTGTATTTGTATATGAGTACATTTTTCTTGTAGTATATCCATTATATGTTGTATCCTATGTCCTATGGACCACGTTAAATTAGGATTCTGCATTACTCCGTCTCTCTTATTCCATCTATCTTCTATTTCTCTTCCTAAGGCTCCTGGTAGTTTATTAAATAACTTTTTACCTAATTCTTGATCAAATGCATTTCCACTAATAGTACAGTAGTAAAAATAATCGTTTAAAAATTTCTTAATATGAAACCAACTACTTATGCTTAGTTGTTCTAATTTTATTACTGCATTTCTTTGTAGTACTAATAATCCACTATTTGGATCTTCCCCTGTAATCAAAGTATGTATTTTATTAGTAAAATTATATGGGTTTGCTCCCATGGATACTAGGTGTTGAAATTCCATTGGAAAATTTTCTTTATAAGCTTCCCATAAAGCTTTGGCTGATTCTCCTAAAAATGTTTCTAAATATTTATACATTGTTTCTGCGTCTGTTTCGCTATATGTTTTTATATAGTCTGCTACTACTATTCCTTTCCAAAGATCTATCACTGAATTCCATCTTTGCGGGTCATGTGCTGCTATATTTAATATTTTACCTTTATTACCTCCTTCTTGAAGAATAATGGGTTCTTCTATAGGCATTCTTTTTCCTGATGGTTTAACATTATTTAAAGGTTCTCCTCCTGTTCTAAAAACTCTTCTTCTAGGTACATTTCCTGTGCTAGTATCTATAGTATATTGTTCTCCTGTTGTTCTTTGAAATGGACTAGAACTAGATGCACTAGATTCCATTAATTCTTTTTGGCTTATTATAGAGTCTATTTCTAGTTCGTCATCACTGTTTTGCATGTCTTCTAATATTTTATCAAAATAGTCTGATTTTCTTTGGTTTATCTGTTCTATTCTATATCCCCAATTATCAGTTCGGGCTTCACATAATTTAAAGTGACTTATGGTTTCTTCTATTGTTAATTCTCCTAACTTACATCCTTTACATTTAAAAAGCATATTTTTGTTTTCTTTTTGAAGTCTTTTTGCTTTTTCTATAGCTTCGTCTACCGCAAACTCGTCTTGTATTATTTCCCATTATTTCTACTACATCTTCTACCTTAATTTTAAATTTTGTATTACTATTATTAGTCATTTTTCCTAGAAATCCTACGCATATTTTTTTATCTTCATTACATACTAATGCTTCATGGTCTTCTATGCTCATTAATTCTGCTTGAGATTCTTCTGGTATTATTGTTAATGGTTTCATTATTGGTTGTATATTTGATAATCTTATTTCTTCGTCTTCACTATCTACTTCTCTTTGTTTTCCTCTTTCTAGGTTACATAATCTGGTTTCTAATTCATTTATTCTTGTTTCTAATGTTATTATTCTTAGTATATGGTTATTCTCTTAATTTCTTAATAAACTCGATGGATTAACCTGTAAATTCCTAGGTGTTTGAAAGGCCGTTTTAATGTCCAAATGATTAAAGGACGATGTTGGCCATGGTAACCGGGGTGTGGTTAAAGAAGACGGATATTAAGAACCAAGATTAAGAGAAAGAGATGAACAGTGTAATAAAGATTCATAA
This sequence comes from Lycium barbarum, assembly GCF_019175385.1. Lineage (NCBI taxonomy): Eukaryota > Viridiplantae > Streptophyta > Magnoliopsida > Solanales > Solanaceae > Lycium > Lycium barbarum. The sequence goes on from NW_026843482.1 coordinate 45,813, forward strand.
CTAAAACAGATTTTTCTAAAAAATAATACAAAATTTAAAATTAAGGTAGAAGATGTAGTAGAAATAATGGGAAATAAAGGAATAAGACTAATAAAGCCTATAAAAATAAATCCTGAAGAATATGCAGGGATGGAATGGAATCTAGAGGATTTTAATACGAAAAAGATTTTACAGCCAGAATCCCACCTAATGTACACTAATTCTAAGGGAGAGACATCTGTACGTTTTACTAATTATAATTATATGCCACAAAAAGACATAGAAGAAGAAAGTACTCTAGACGAAAATGAAATTACAGACACAACTTTTATGAATATAGAATTAATACAAGACGAGTTTGCGGTAGACGAAGCTATAGAAAAAGCAAAAAGACTTCAAAAAGAAAACAAAAATATGCTTTTTAAATGTAAAGGATGTAAGTTAGGAGAATTAACAATAGAAGAAACCATAAGTCACTTTAAATTATGTGAAGCCCGAACTGATAATTGGGGATATAGAATAGAACAGATAAACCAAAGAAAATCAGACTATTTTGATAAAATATTAGAAGACATGCAAAACAGTGATGACGAACTAGAAATAGACTCTATAATAAGCCAAAAAGAATTAATGGAATCTAGTGCATCTAGTTCTAGTCCATTTCAAAGAACAACAGGAGAACAATATACTATAGATACTAGCACAGGAAATGTACCTAGAAGAAGAGTTTTTAGAACAGGAGGAGAACCTTTAAATAATGTTAAACCATCAGGAAAAAGAATGCCTATAGAAGAACCCATTATTCTTCAAGAAGGAGGTAATAAAGGTAAAATATTAAATATAGCAGCACATGACCCGCAAAGATGGAATTCAGTGATAGATCTTTGGAAAGGAATAGTAGTAGCAGACTATATAAAAACATATAGCGAAACAGACGCAGAAACAATGTATAAATATTTAGAAACATTTTTAGGAGAATCAGCCAAAGCTTTATGGGAAGCTTATAAAGAAAATTTTCCAATGGAATTTCAACACCTAGTATCCATGGGAGCAAACCCATATAATTTTACTAATAAAATACATACTTTGATTACAGGGGAAGATCCAAATAGTGGATTATTAGTACTACAAAGAAATGCAGTAATAAAATTAGAACAACTAAGCATAAGTAGTTGGTTTCATATTAAGAAATTTTTAAACGATTATTTTTACTACTGTACTATTAGTGGAAATGCATTTGATCAAGAATTAGGTAAAAAGTTATTTAATAAACTACCAGGAGCCTTAGGAAGAGAAATAGAAGATAGATGGAATAAGAGAGACGGAGTAATGCAGAATCCTAATTTAACGTGGTCCATAGGACATAGGATACAACATATAATGGATATACTACAAGAAAAATGTACTCATATACAAATACAAAAACAGTTAAAAGAAAATGAAATGAACTTTTGTAAAAGCGTAGTTTACACGACACAAAGTTATGATAAAGACAATTATAAAAAGAAAAAGCATAAAAAATACCGAACGCAGTATAATAGAAATTATCCTCAATATAATAGAAAGAAATATTATCTTAGAAAATCATCAGCTAGAAAACCTTATTTAGAATGGACTGCATTCACCTGTCCTGAAGGACATTTCGAATGGTTAGTAATGCCATTTGGATTAAAGACAGCTCCACCAATTTTTCAAAGAAAAATGGATAGTATATTTGGAGAATATAAAAGGTTTGTATTAGTATATGTAGATGATATATTAGTATTTAGTAAAGATATTAAAGAACATTTAGGACACCTACAAACGGTATTTAGATTATTTGTAGAAAATGGGATAATAATTAGTAAAAAGAAAATGGAATTATGTAAAAATTATATAAACTTTTTAGGAGTAGTACTAGGAGAAGGTAAGATAAAATTACAACCTCATCTAGAAAAATTACCTACAAAAACGGAAATAGAAAAGTTAGTTAAAGTTATTATAGAAAAACCAAAAGAAATAGAACTAAAAACAACCCACATAGTCTCTAAAATAACACAACAAATAGAAATTTTAACTAGTGACATTAGAGAATTAAAAAAGACAGTAGCAGAACTAAAAGAAATCACTCTTTCATGAGTAGATCAACATTAGCTCAAGAAGAAGCCGCGAAATTAATAGAAAAATCTATACCTTTACCAGCAGACTATAAAGATTATATACCTAGCGCTAAATCGGACCAAATAATAATACAACAAAATACTACTACAATTTCATTAATATTAGAAATAATAAAGAAAATAGAAAAAATAGTACCAAGGTTAGAATTATTAGACGAACGCATTTCGTGGTTAACTGAACAACAAAGAGAAAAAGATAAAGAGACGTTTAAAAATAAAGAAGTTGACGAATTAATAGACCAATTAAAAAAGGTAGAAATAACACCTCAAAAAGATAAAGTTAAAGTACTTAGAAAACCACAAAAATGGACATTCTTTCAACTAGACAAAGAAACGAAGGAGGATCAGAAAGACAAGAAAGACAAAGAGTAAATTTTTCAGATAATAGAATAAGTAATAATTTCTTATCAAGAATTTTAAATAGAAGAACCCCAGAAGAAAATAATCAGCAGTTAAGTGAGGTAATAGACGTAGATAGAGATATACAAATTTTTCAACAAAACCAATTGAAACTGTTAAATCCAAAAACTCTATATAATATAAGACAGTTTTCAAGTACAGCTCAATTATATAGACATTATAGAGAACAACAAATATCAGCCATAGGAAATAAAATTACTACCATAAATTTAATAGACCCAGTAGCTGTGAGACAAATAAAAAATACTAGAAGAAGTTTAATGCATATGGGATTAATAGTAGTAGGATTAAAAGGACTAACTAGAAAGAACTTAGGAACTAAAGTTTTAATAGTAATTTATGACGATAGATGGTCAGACATGAAAAAATCAATAATAGGACTAACGGAAGTAGACATGACAAATAATGGAGGAATATTTTATATTAGCCCAGATTTTATAATGAATTTAGCAGAATTTGGAAAGCACATAAAAATAGGAATACAGACCAAGGGATATGAAGAGATGTGTGACGGTAATAATTTATTAATATGCGTAGGATTTCTAGGAAAAATGACTAATAATAGTAATACAAAATTTAAAATTAAGGTAGAAGATGTAGTAGAAATAATGGGAAATAAAGGAATAAGACTAATAAAGCCTATAAAAATAAATCCTGAAGAATATGCAGGGATGGAATGGAATCTAGAGGATTTTAATACGAAAAAGATTTTACAGCCAGAATCCCACCTAATGTACACTAATTCTAAGGGAGAGACATCTGTACGTTTTACTAATTATAATTATATGCCACAAAAAGACATAGAAGAAGAAAGTACTCTAGACGAAAATGAAATTACAGACACAACTTTTATGAATATAGAATTAATACAAGACGAGTTTGCGGTAGACGAAGCTATAGAAAAAGCAAAAAGACTTCAAAAAGAAAACAAAAATATGCTTTTTAAATGTAAAGGATGTAAGTTAGGAGAATTAACAATAGAAGAAACCATAAGTCACTTTAAATTATGTGAAGCCCGAACTGATAATTGGGGATATAGAATAGAACAGATAAACCAAAGAAAATCAGACTATTTTGATAAAATATTAGAAGACATGCAAAACAGTGATGACGAACTAGAAATAGACTCTATAATAAGCCAAAAAGAATTAATGGAATCTAGTGCATCTAGTTCTAGTCCATTTCAAAGAACAACAGGAGAACAATATACTATAGATACTAGCACAGGAAATGTACCTAGAAGAAGAGTTTTTAGAACAGGAGGAGAACCTTTAAATAATGTTAAACCATCAGGAAAAAGAATGCCTATAGAAGAACCCATTATTCTTCAAGAAGGAGGTAATAAAGGTAAAATATTAAATATAGCAGCACATGACCCGCAAAGATGGAATTCAGTGATAGATCTTTGGAAAGGAATAGTAGTAGCAGACTATATAAAAACATATAGCGAAACAGACGCAGAAACAATGTATAAATATTTAGAAACATTTTTAGGAGAATCAGCCAAAGCTTTATGGGAAGCTTATAAAGAAAATTTTCCAATGGAATTTCAACACCTAGTATCCATGGGAGCAAACCCATATAATTTTACTAATAAAATACATACTTTGATTACAGGGGAAGATCCAAATAGTGGATTATTAGTACTACAAAGAAATGCAGTAATAAAATTAGAACAACTAAGCATAAGTAGTTGGTTTTCATATTAAGAAATTTTTAAACGATTATTTTTACTACTGTACTATTAGTGGAAATGCATTTGATCAAGAATTAGGTAAAAAGTTATTTAATAAACTACCAGGAGCCTTAGGAAGAGAAATAGAAGATAGATGGAATAAGAGAGACGGAGTAATGCAGAATCCTAATTTAACGTGGTCCATAGGACATAGGATACAACATATAATGGATATACTACAAGAAAAATGTACTCATATACAAATACAAAAAACAGTTAAAAGAAAATGAAATGAACTTTTGTAAAAGCGTAGTTTACACGACACAAAGTTATGATAAAGACAATTATAAAAAGAAAAAGCATAAAAAATACCGAACGCAGTATAATAGAAATTATCCTCAATATAATAGAAAGAAATATTATCTTAGAAAATCATCAGCTAGAAAACCTTATTTAGACAGAAATAGGCATGTAAGAAAGTACCGAACAGAAAGAAATTATAGAAATAAATTAGAATGCTTCACTTGTGGAAGTGTAGAACACTTAGCAAATACATGTCCAAAAAGAATAAATAATAAGACAAGAAATTCCCAGCTAATTGAAGATTTTCAAGAGAAACATTAATAAATGTAGACGAGTATATGTCAGATACAGAAAGCATATATTCTATAGTAAGTGTAGACACTGAAGAAAAATCAAAACAGACTCATCAGACTCAGAAGCAGACGAATTAATTAATGAATAGGATTAGAAAATCTAGACTTAGAAGCCATGGATAATTTAGCAAATATAGCCGAAGACTGTAACCATGAGTTTGAACGAAATAAAGGATTGGATAGTAATGCATGTTTCTTTTGTAAATGGTATCCTAGTAGAGACAAAAGAGTTAAATGTAAAAATTGTTACATAGAAGGATGTACAATGTGTATAGAAAAAGAATTTAAAACAAAAATAAATAAAGAAACAACTCATAAGAAAATTGAAGACCCTACTATTAGTCTAAGAATAATAACATTAGAAACAAGAATAAATGAATTAGAAACCAGATTATGTAACCAGAAGAGGAAAAGAAAGAGGAAAACAAGAGAAGTAGATAGTGAAGACGAAGAAATAAGATTATCAAATATACAAACCAATAATGAAACCATTAACAATAATACCAGAAGAATCTCAAGCAGAATTAATGAGCATAGAAGACATGAAGCATTAGTATGTAATGAAGATAAAAAATTAGGAACAATAAAAATACTTGCAAGAATTAAAATAGATGATTATGAGATAGAGAAACGTTAGCATTAGTAGATTCAGGGTGCACAAAGTGCATATATAAATAAAAGAAGTAGTTCCACCTAATTTAATAAAAATTCTAGAAAAACCAGTTGCGGCCATGCAAATGGATGGAACCCATAATATATATAGACATTATGTTCATAAAGCTTACATTAGCTTTATAAATACATGTTCAGAGT
>NW_026843482.1:52014-132603 GCF_019175385.1 Lycium barbarum
ATTGCGTCGTGAGTGAACTAACGTAAGCTCGGAGAGTTCATGGAACCCTTATAAGGTTAAGGAATACTCTTAATAAATGTTAATTAAGTTTATAAAGGTTCTGGGATCAATCAAATCGAAGAAAATAAGTTTGTCGAAAATTTGGGAAAATTTGGCAAACTTTTGGACGGAAATTTTTGGTCAACTTTAGAGAAGTATATCTTTTAGCATACGAAGAGTTTTGAGGTAAAGTAAAAGCCTAAAATGAAGTTCATCAATTCTAGTTTCCAACGCGACAAACCTCTAATCGATATGACATCAAAGTAGAGAGTTAAGGACGTTACAAGTTAGGCCGGCAGAGCAGAGACGCGCAACTACATTGCGCGAATGGGATAGCTACAGTGCCCGACGCGCTACTATAGTGCGCAAACTTTTTAGGTCGGTGGAGCAGACCTTGGCAATTATATAAGGACCCCTTTTGGTCATTTTTGGGTCATTTCCCAACTCTAGACCCTTCCACAACATGCACATGTATTCCTACAAGTCTAGAAACCTCTCCAAACATATTCTATCATATTTCCAAGCCTAAACCAAGGATCAAAGTGAAGATTAAAGTGGTTAAAGGTTCCAAGTGAGGTCTACACTTGTCTCATCTTCTTGAAGATTTGGGTGAGTATTTTTATGGTGGAGTAACCATGGAATAAAAGTGTTCTTGAATTTTGAGGTAAGATTTCATCTTAGTTTCATGTTTATGAGTTTGTTTGATAATTATGTTAAGATTTGAGGAGAAGAAATTGGAGGAAAAGTTCAAATATACATTTGATGATATTTTGAGTTGTGAATTAACTTGAGTTAAGATTGCTAGCATAATTTGACCATAATATTATTATGAAGGATAATAATGATGTTAAAAATTGTCGTATATAAGTGTATAAGGGGGTTGTATAAAGTTGTTGTTATGGATTGATTATGAAAAATAGTTTTGGGATCGAATTGAGTGTAGTTTGAATGTAATCTTTTGATTATGGAATAGTTGATGTTTTATTATGCTTTGGGAGTTGTTTTGAAGATTGGAGGAGGTAGAAGATATAAGGGAAATGTTGTCTGATTTTCTTTAGCTTACCAATTAATCTAATTTGACATTGTAAGTGTTTCAATGACTTACCCTTAGTGCGAATCATCTTAAATGTAGATTTACAGGCTCAGAAGGATAAGCGTTGAGTTGCTAAGGAGACCCAAAAGGTATATCAAGGTTGTTCCTTCTTTTCTTAGCATGATTCCATATATGGTAAAAAAATTTTAATGAACCTTATTGACAAGGGGTTTGTCAAAGTAGAGCTTGTCATATTATTGCGTAGTTTCCGAGTGTTATGTTGTTATTTCCGAGGGGCCATATCCCCTCACTATGTCCTTGAGTTTATAGAGAGACAGAAGAGGCATGTTACCGTATCAGTATTTTTAACATATGCATGATATACATATATTTTCTTTAGCCTGGCCACTTGGTCAGTGAGACATTTTCTTTGCCTGACCTACGGGTCAGTGAGACAGATATGCCTAACCTACGGGTTAGTGAGACAGATATGCCTGGCCTACGAATCAGTGAGCAAGATTTCCTGGCCTACGGGTCAGTGAGACATATTGCCTGGCCGACAGGTGAGTGAGACATATTGCCTGGCTACTTGGCCAGTGAGATTTTATAGTTGCCTGGCCACTTGGTTAGTGAGATATATATTAATAATATATTGCATTTCATATGAGACAGGTCAGTTGAGATATTCTGGGAATTCTTTGGCCTCCAGATTCTACTATTTTCAGTTCAGTTTCAGTTATCGTTTACCTTATATACTCGGTGCATTGTTTTGTACTGACTTCCCTTTTCTTGGGGGCGCTGCGTTAATTCCCGGAGGTTCAGGTAGCCAGACAGGCGATCCAGCTCAGTAAGTCTTCCATTCAGCTACAGAACAGTGCACTCCACTCGGATCGGAGCTGCAGTCCCTTTTGGTATGCTATTTTACATGTAGATATGGATATGACGGGGCCTTGTCTTGTCCCTTCTACAGCTTGTGTTCCAAGAGGTCTGTAGACAGTTGTATGTAGTTGGGATGTTATGCAGCCTTGTCGGCTCTCATTTTTGTGGTACATCATATGTAGCCGGCCTAGTCGGCTTGCACTACTATCCTCAGCACGTATGTATATATAATATATCTGCTGCTTGTGAGTTCTTGATGCAGAGTCCATTATGTTAATCTTACAGGAGATAGTATAGCTCAGTGATTATAAGATGTATGATAAGATATGCTCGGGAGGTTAGCTCCGGGTGCCCGTCATGGCCCTCTGGCTGGGTCGTGACACCTATAGTCAATACACATCCCCAACAAAACATCCTTCTTTCTTACAAACTACACATGTGCTCCCCACGGTGACGAACTAGGCCTGATAAAGCCTTTTTCTAGAAAATCTTTTATTTGCTCCTTCAACTCTCTTAATTCTGCAGGGTGTCATTCTATAAGGAGGAATAGATATTGGTTTAGTATCCGATTAACACATCAATGGCAAAATCAATCTCCTGTTCTGGTGAAGGCCTGGAAGCTCGTCTGAAAACACATCTGGAAACTCATTGACTACTTCAACAAACTGAAGAGTCGGTGGCTTGCTTCTATATCTTGAACCCGTACTAGATGATAAATATAGCCTTTAGCAATCATCTTCCTTGCCTTGAGATAGGAAATAAACCCTACCTCTCGGAGACACAGTATTACCCTTCCACTCTAGAACTGGTTCTCCTGGAAACTGAAAACGAACTATTTTCGTCCTACAATAAACATTGGCATAACAAGAAGCCAACCAATTCATACCCATAATAACATCAAATCTACCATACTTAGCTCAATCAAATCTTCCATAGTATGACGATCACAGACTATAACCACACAATTTCTATATACCCGTCTAGCTATCACTGGATCACCAACGGGTGTAGACACTTTGAAAAGTTAATTGACTCAGGTTTCACCACAAACTGACCGACAATATAAGGAGTAACATACGATAATGTAGAACCTGGATCAATCAATGCATATACATCGTGAGAAGATACTGATAATATACCTATAACAACATCAAGTGAAGACTCAAGATCCTACCGACCTACCAATGCATAAATGCGGTTCTGTGGTGTTACATCCCGAGTTTTCATGCGTTGGAAAATGTGTGAGTTAAATGGCACTAGTAACGGAAATGAGGTTATCCCCCAAGCTTATAGGTGGTTAGAGTGAGTACAGATGTATTTTAAGGATTAGAAGTCAAACAAATCGAAGAAAATAAGTTTCGTCAAGGTTCGAAATTTATTCGAATTAAATATGGTCCAAGCTATAAACAATCACGTATTTTTGGATTAGGAAATTGAACCACCCAACATGAGAAAATTTAACCGAGCCCGAAGGATTTGGTCATATTCAAGCATGCAATTTACAAGCTCGATGTATAAAAGGATGAAGTCCTGAAATGATTTAAGATGGTAAAGAGTGACAACGATGATTGGAAATAATATTTTGTGTGTGACAAAAAAGGCTATGGACTAGTATTATATTACGTGATAATGATAATGAGCTTATGAAATGTGTTAGAAGTGATTCATGTTTAAGTGAATTGAGAACAAGAAATTAATTATTAGCAATTAGTTAATTGCCAAGATTTAGCAGGGACAAAGAATTAGTTGGTGGATAAATGTAATTAAGTGGGGGTTAAAAGGATAAGTTAGGTAGAATGGGATAAGTGTATAATTTCCACGTGGCCATGGATAATGATCATGCATTGACTATTCATTACAAATGTGGAGGTGGTACTTTAGCACAATTCAAGCATTTATGTAACGTAAATGATGTGGACCCATTGTCCACTAAGTGGGAAAAATATATAACCTCCTTTTTGTCCATTAAAATAATGAATACATTAAGAAGCTAATAGAGTGGAGTTGTGGTGAAAGTTGGGGTAGCAACGTTTAGTTAGTATGGCGATATGTGTGTGTATATTTTTCTTTCTTCAATTATAGGAAGTCTCATTAAGAGAAAATGGGCAGCAATGTTATCCAATTGTGTTAGGGATTTCGCGCACCGTATCGATCTCGTTATTCCGTTTTGTCATGTTGTTGGATCCTGACTTTCTTCAAAGTGAAGTATGGTGGAAGAAGAGTAGTTCTTGGCATATAAGGTAATAAATCCTCTCTCCTAGATGTATTTGAGTTATCTGAGTCGTATCTACGTTGCTAGATGAAAGAAATACGAAAGTTATATCGGAAGTCGGATAAATTGTTATTGTTATCGCGTGGGCTGTTTTGGAAGTGATTTAAGAATGGATTCAATTCTATTTGTATATGCATTTGTTGATATTGTTGTTGGTATTCTGATTGATAATTTGGCTAAGTTGGAATCACGAGGATTATTATGTTTTAGTGAAGACGCTGCCCGAATATCGTTAGATTCCTAAGTAATTAAGGATTGGTTTGAAAGAGTATCTTAATTTAATTATTGGAATATTTGGTATTGTTTGTAGATTGGTGACGCCCGAGACTCAAGTTATGGTTAACTTGAGAAGAGACAAGGTATGTAAGGCAAACCTTCCTTCCTTTGGCATGATTCTTGTTGTTATTCATTTTATATGTACTCCATATGATTTCATTCTTAGACGAGTAAGGTCTAAATGTTTCTTGTGAAGGCTTATTGATATTGTACTCCTATTCTGTTCCGAAGGGAACACCCATAAGGTGCCAATTTGGGTTGTGTATATGGTTTTACTAATGATTTTGAGGAAAAGAGTTTTATACTAAAGGAAACATAAACTTTGAATTTCAAACCACTCCAAAGGGGGTGCGAGATTTTACTACTACATTTCATTTACGATTTTTGTTTACATTCCATAGTATCATCCCTTTGTATTGATATGATCATTTATTCATTGGGTAGGTCAATAAGATGAAATTGAGTAGAATATAAGTACTAAGAATTTCATAACAATTCTACCCTCAAACCTAGATGTATGTCCTCCTAAGTTTAGTGAGATGCGAATGTGATAAATTCTTATGAAAGACTAAGGAACTAGATTGTGATGAATTGGTTAGTGAATTATGATTTGAATAGAAATTTACATTTGTGGATTGAGTTTGTGTTGATATGATGGTGATATTAAGCCGGAAGCGGCTGCCCGAAGGGGCCACCCTAGCTAAGCCGGAAGCGGCTGCCCGAAGGGGCCACCCTAGCTAAGCCGGAAGCGGCCGTCCAAAGGGACAATTCTATTAGCATGTCGGAAGCGGCATGTGTGTTGGATTGCATTATTTACTTAAAGATTGTTTTGAGACTTCGTGTGCATATTTATGTTTCTTCTAGCGAAGGCTGCATGTATTGAGTTAGATTGTGATTTCTTCTCTCCTAAGTCAAATTATGATTATGATTTGTTACCACCTTACATACTCGGTACATTGTCCGTACTGATGTCCTTTTGCCTTGGGATGCTGCGTTCATGCCCGCAGCCCCAGATTATTTGGCAGGTTAAGTAGTTAGCTAGGATGCTTGAACGTCAGTTGGGATTGGCAAGTTCCACCTCATTCTGGAGTTGCGCTGAGTCATGTATAGATATGTATGATTATAGGTATGCCAGGCCTTGTCCTAGCTCATAATGTTTAGTTTACTTCTTAGAGACTTCTGCAGACAGTGTCCTGTGGTATGTTTGTCGAGATGTCAACAAAGTGATGTCAGTTGAGTCATTTGTGGATTTTAAAACAGTATGTATTTTAGATGATTTCAATTGGTTTAAAGTACTTATTTGATTGAAAGTTTTCATAATCGTTATAAAGATAATGATTTCTATTTGGAAAAGTTTTATGGTCTTAAAAGTTTTTGAAATGACAGGTTTTGATAGAGCGAATGTCTAAGGGTTCACTCGACTCTGATGAGAGTCGGGTACCCGTCATGCCCTACCAGTGTTTGGGTGTGACATGTGGACCGCTTGAACTGGACGCTCCCCCTCTGCCTCTACCACGGCCTGCTGATGTCTGAGAGATTTTCCCTAGAGGGCGTACAGACGATAAAGAACCTGTTGCTAACCCTGTAGGCTGTACTATACCTCTACCACCTCTCGATGGATAGTCTCGCATCATATCGCTTGTCTGATAACAAGCATTTGATCCTAAGTGGCACTTTCCCGAATGTAGCTTACCACAGTGAGTACGTTGTGGTAAAGGTGGCCTCATCTGGCCTGGATCACCCTATAATGAGAACCTGAGGCTCTGGAACTCTGACATGGTCTGGAATGAATAGGTCGATCAAATCTCTGGCCTGCAAATCATGGAGGTGCACTAGCCGCTGAATTGCCCGAGGGCCTAGAATATTGCTGTCATTGACCCCCTCTAAACTCACTAACAGCACCTCAGGATCTGGCTCTCTTACTATAACCCCTATCATGCTCACACTCACTCTTCCACTGCTGCTGTCGCTCCTCCAGATTCTAGGCATGGGCCTGAATGCGAGAAACATCCATACCTTCCTAAAGCGAGGCCATCAAACAATCATTAATCAAATGTGGCTCCAAACCACTCACAAATCGGTGGACACGATCGCCCATATCAACTACGATAGCTGAAGCATACCTGGCCAGTGAATTAAAATGAAGACTATACTCCCAAGCACTCATGTTCCCCTGTCTAAGGTTCAGGAACCTATTAGCTCTGGCCCATTGAATCGCTGGTGGCAAATAGTGCCAAAGAAAAGCATCTACAAACTCTTGCCATACAGGTAGAGGTGCGTTAACCCCTCTAGAAGACATCTAAGTATTATACAAATGAACAGCAACATCCCGTAATATATAAGAGGCCAACTCTACCGACTCAAAATCAAAAGCATGGATTACCCACAATGTCCTCAACATCTCATTTATGAAGTTCTGCGAACCCTCATTTGGTTTTGACCCGAATAATTCTAGAGGGTTCAAATTAATGAAATCACATACTCTGGCACTAACAGCCCTATCACCATGACCCGCACCTTCTCGCTGAGCCAGAGCAGCTACTAACTGGGTCAACAACTGAATAGCCTCTCTCTTCTCTTGGCCTGAGGCATCTGGGGGAAGAACTGGGGTGCTGGAGCTGGAGCTGGGGCTCCTCTATGCTTCTTTAGAGTGGGCAGAGTATGAGGGGACTGAGATGGCACCTCATTATGGGACTCGCCCTCCTCTACCTCTGTAGGTGGTACCTGTTTAGTTCTCTTTCCTTCTATTGACTTTCCTTTCTGGTCCGCTGTAGCTTTTCTCTTCTACATGTATTGCTGAAATCATAACACGCTGTCAGAAAAAGGGGAGGCCTTACAACATGACTCTATCGGCTGATCTAAGATGAGAAAGAACGGTTAATCATTCCTAAATGCCCCGCAACCTCCTATTTATAAGTATGGCACGCTTCACACCCATAAACAAGACTCTAATTGACATGGCTCATAGACACACCCTAGGACGAACTGCTTTAATACCACTTTTGTCACGACCCAACCAGAGGGCCATGACGGGCACCCAGAGCTAACCTCCCAAGCACCTCTTATCGTACATCTTATAATCATATCTAGGTGGACCACAAAGATAACTCATAACTATCATAATTTGTAAGGGTATTAGTCCAAAAGATAAATGCACATCTATATAATCATAATAAACTATGCCCATATGCGCAAGCCGATAAGGCTGCCAAAAATGATATACAAAATATGAACCGATGAGGTTATAGGACCTCTAGCTATATACATCTATCAACGATCCTCTACATGGATTGCATAACATTATAAAGTTCGGTCAGGACCATGCCATCCCATGTATGTACACAAAAGAATAATACCAACAAAACCGCAGCTCCGGAACAAATGGAGAGCTATTGTGCAATCGCTGATAAAGACTAGGGGTCTGATCCGTTTCCCTGCCTATCTGCGGGCATGAACGCAGTGTCCACAAACAAAAAGACGCTAGTACGAATAATGTACTAAATATGCAAGGCATGAATAACAACACAAATATGAAGGAAACATAAGATAGGAGAAATAACCTGTACATCTGATTGCCTCTTAAGGCGGATATCATTCATGCTTAGCTTTTTTTTAAAAAAAAATTCATACATACGTATATAATATCCTGCCCGGCCATTTAGGATCGGTGTTATCATCATCATCCCGCATCTGGGGTAACATCATAACCTGCCCACTGCAGTGGTATGCACATCTATGTACCTGCCTGGCCGACTATAGCGCGACGCGGTGCGAGAAAATACATACATACATATATATATATATAGCATGCATGAGAAGCCAAATAAAAGCTATAACTCTATCAGAGTGACATAAGGTCGGTAAACCTCCGATTTCCATTTTGAAATCATCATCATCGCTATATCTCACCTTGAAGGAACAACTATCATAAGATGAGATCAACAACAATGAACAAGATCAATAATCATGCAACAAAGCTCAATAATATCATGAGAACATCAAGAACTATAAACTTTAGTATTTCTATAAATGGAGTAATCATGGAGTACATTTGTACATATGTTTGAATCGAAATGATCATGCCATAAGAATGAATGGGTTAGCCTTAACATACCTTGTCGTCTCCTTAACTACTTAACGCTTATCCTCTCAAGCTTGTAAATCTACATTCAAGAGGATTCATACTAGAGTTAACTCTTAAAAACACTCATAAGTTCAAACTAGAGTAATTAGAGAGCTAGCGGAATTTGGGTAGCACTTCCCCTATTTTATCTACTTCCACCATATTCCAAATCAACTCCTAAATAACAATAACAACATCAACAATTCCATGATTAAGAGATTTCATTCAAATTATACCCAATACAATCCTAAAACTTCTTCTCATAATCAATTTATAACAACAACTTCAACACAACCCCTTATACAGTTGTATACAACACTTTCTCAACATCATTATTATCCCTCATAACCAGATTATGCTAAAAAAATGCTAATAATTATAGCTCAAGTTAATTTACTACTCAAAATATAATCAAATTCATATTTGAACTTCTTTTTTCACTTTCTTTCCTCAATAAAGTTGTACAACAATCAATCAACCTGAATAACATGTAATAGAGATGAAACCTTACCTCAATCACATAAGAAATTTTTTGGATCAAATTATTCCACTAGAATAAAACCTCCAACTATAACACCAAAGGAATACTTGGACTCTACAAACCCTAGTGAACCTTCCAACACTTGAATCTCTTGGTTTTAGCTTTTTAATCTTTGATTTCACTTGGGGTTGGTTAGATATGTTTAAAAGAGAGTTCTAGAACTTTCATGGACTTAGGGAAATGTTGAAATGAGCTAAAATGAATAAGGGTCGGAAATATATCATAAAGAAAATCTGGCACCGACTTAGATTTACGGTCCACTTTTACGGACCGTAAAAATTATACGGTCCGTATAATAGGACCGTAAAATCCAATCTTTGGCTCACCCCTTATGGAACCTATTTATGATGGTGGTCAGCTAGATATATGGTCAGTAAAAATTACACGGTCCGTATATCCAATCATAAAACCCAACTTTTTCCTGAAACATATTCTCGTCGATTTGTTCAACCTTTACTCCTCTCAACACATACTAAGCATGGACTTAAACCCTCACATGCTTAAGATAAGCATATCTAATTCCCCATATCCTCGTAAATAACTCTGCTTCCAATACTTGTGGCAACCATCTCATGAAGAAACTTGATGCACGAAAATACGGAGTGTAACAGAGGAAATACCTTGTAACTATAGGAAATATTAGAGAGTCCTTTAGTGATCAAGTGTATACCCTATAGCATTAGTGCCCGAGATCTACCTGTCAAACACTCCTAGACATACATTCGAGAGATAAACATGAAATATAGATGGGCCGTATATAACTTCTGACAATATCCTGCTATCTCATGTGCAATGTGCATAATAAGCGTAGTGAACCAAAACTCCAAAAGATATATATAAATATATATTGTCACGACCCGACTAGGGGACGCGACGGGTACCCGGGGCTAACCATCGAGCACCGCTCGTTCTATTACTCGTCATACTCATTTACGCTTTTTTACCATTCATAACTCATAATAATAAGACAATCATTTTTCATTTTTAAAAAAAAACATAATTGATTTTTATATACATACGCCCTTCGGCTATCAAAACAATATATATATACATATATACGTAATAGCAACTTCGTGAGACCATATGACCCACATTGCGTATGTACGAGCCTCTACTGGAGTGCTAGACATATGGACGGGACAAGGCCCCGTCGTGCCCAAAATACATATACATATATATATTACTCAAAAGGAGAAACCCCGTTCGCACCTCCGGAATAATGGAGTGCTCCTGAAAATCTGTTGGTAGCTCCTATAGGTCTGCGCCGTCTCCCTGTTTACCTGTGGGCATGAACACAGCATCCAAAGAAAACGGATGTCAGTACGAATATTGTACTGAGTATGTAAGGCATGAAAGAAATAAACATAATAGAGAAATCATAAGTCATAAGGTGAAGGTAAAACCTGCGCGACCTTTAAGTATGAATACATTTCATACAAATATCATATATTCATAATCGTCGTATATGAATCATCATAGCGTATACATCATTATGTCATATAATTCATCATCGTAGTACCGTATCTGCTCATACACATAAAACATTATCCGTATTCGGCCAAGTAGGGGCTCGACAATATCCATATTCGGCCACGTAGTGGCTCGACAGTATCCGTATTCGGCCACGTAGTGGCTCGACAGTATCACATACATATCTTCCGTATTTGGCCACGTAGTGGCTCGACCATATCACATACATCATAACAAGGATAAGTATATCTCATCATCATCATTGTCATCACATACATCTTATAGGTGTACCGTAACCTTTCATTAATGCACACATTGAAATTTAAAGACAATCTATGAAAATCACATCATAATCGTAGCACGAATTTCATATAAGTATCGTATGATAGTTTTTATAATCTTTTAGGCTTAAGCTCATCATTAACATTATCGTTTCTATAGCATATCTCTCACCATTATCTCATATGAAATCCTCTATGAACATAGACTCGTAATATTTCGGAACATTGGTCATAGGACGTGCATTAAGGATTATGGACAATCTATAACAATGTCGGGGTGACATAAGGTCGAGAACCCCCGATTACATTATGGAGCATTCATACATAGTCTGCCTCACCTTGAAGGAATTAGTATATAAGGTGAGTGTATACAACAAGCAACACCAATAGATCATAAGTTAATGTCGTTAGCTTTGTAGAAACATTATACCATGAACACTAGGATCTTTAGACTTAAGTTTATCATCTTCATTATTGCGTTCATAGCATGCCTCTTATCTTTATCTCACATGGCTATTCTTGATCATAAACTCTTAGTTTTCCGGAAGGTATGAAGGTCATGGAGAGGTAGGGAACATAATATCATAGAAGTTACATAAGGATGATTAGTTCCGTAAGAATGTCGTATCCTAACTTTAGAACTTATATACTTATATTCATCGTCGGTATCGTCATGCTCGTAGCATATCTCTTTCCTTTATCTTGTGAAGCTCTTCATAATTGCAGACTCATAGTTTTTGGTACGTAGGAAAATCATGAAGAAGGAGGGGACATCATATCATAAGATTCATGCCTTGGAAAGAAAGGACTAGCCTTACATACCTTTGTCGTTTACTAATATGTCGCTTGCTTGTTCTCCTTTAATGCCCACGTTTGTACCTTCAAGAGAAGTCACATTAACATTAGTTAATCGGCTATAAGAACGTGTTGCTATTTCTAAGTAAAATTGGGCAGCATTTACTTTGTTTATACAACTTTTCCCATATTCTATATCAACTCCCAAAGGTTCATAACAACATTCATCATTCATCTACATTTCCCATAACTCACCATTTCCTTTCAATTTCTCCACAATTATGATTATAGCTCACTATCGCTTTTTCTCATATATAATACTTATCCCATGTTCTAAATGTCATTAATAACATAACTATACTCGTAACATACGAAAAATCATGATTCATATTAAGCTACAACTCAAAAATGTCACTATTCATACTTTCATGACCCATTTCCTATATCTTTCTACAATCCAAGTGTCTCCATGTCACGACCCAACCCCGTGGGCCGCGACCAGTGCCCTAGCTGGGCACCTATACGTACCCGATACCCAAATTAGCATATTATCAGAATAATAATATAATAATAACATTAGTGGATGCTACAGAATTTAGCAGAAGAGCAGACTTGGCACACAGAAGCCGATAAGGCTGTCATATAACAAAACATCCCAAACATATGTACAGAACCCACACAGATGTATCCACAGACCTCTACAGAACATATCGCAATCATAAGACGGGATAGGGCCCCGTCATACCCTGAACAAAGTACATATCCAGATAGCAGTGACAGACTGTACCAAAAGATGGGCTCTGTAGAAGAGAGCGCCCCAAAATAGCAGAAATGGGATCCTAAACGTGCAGATCAGCAAACCTGTCGTCCGTACCTGCGCGGCATGAAAACGCAGCCCCCGAAGAAAGGGGTTCAGTACGAAATATGTACTGAATATGTAAAGCGGAATCACAGAAGTCAAATCATAATGATTACAGAAAATGGGTACAAAATCCAGAGTGTCAAATGCATATTTCCAAATCAGATAGAATGTGTACAGAAACATATGTCATATCATATCATATCCGGTCCCTCCCACGGGACTCGGCAGACAGAATGTGGCCACCCTCCCAACGCTGGTGCCACTATACAGAGGAATCAGAAAAAGGGGCGTGGCCCCGTATCATATAATGTCATATCAAAATGGCCATAACAGATCATATCAGAATAGGCGGACATGGCACATCATACTCCACAGACCCATGTACGCGTATACCTGCCCCCTCACATCGGGACGCGGCGAACAATGCAGAGAATTACGCTTGACAACATATCCTGGCCCGGGCTCAGTGTGGGAAACATTGGGACATCCACGAATGGAGTAGTGAGAGACTAATGCAATTTAAAAATATCATAAATGGTTTCAAAGACTCGATGAAGCGTATCAAAGCCAAACAAATCCAATGGAGTCGGACGGAATCAGAACTAATACAATTCGGATATCATAATAATTTACAGGAATATAACCTTCCTGAAGTCATTCCGAGTGTCAAAATAATTTATAAGATTTAATAGAATATTTAAAATAATATTCTTTAAGCGATTAGTAAGGTAATCAAAACATTTCTTTCAAAAATCGCTTAAAAAGTAAGCTTTAGCATATTAGGGGCAAAACCGGAAATAGTGGGCCCGCCTCGGGACAAATAAGGCGGCGGGCTCAAATTATGCCCTCTAAGCTTATGGTATCACCTAAAAAGGTTATACAGACATTCTATGACTTTCCAAGTAATTTGGAGCAAAGTTGCATAATTTCAAGAAATAGCGTATCAAAGATGGTTCAATTCTACTGAAGGAAAAACTGAAATTTTGTCTTGCGGATTCCGAGGGCCAAGAGGTCCTTCGAGGCCCGGATCCGACTCTAACACACTAAGGGCATGCCAAGGGAAGAATTGGGTTTGCTTTACATACCTTTCACGCTCCTTAAGCCTTTCCAAACTCACTTCCCGTTTCGTCGAAAAACTGCAATTGGTCAAGTTTACCAATTGTGAGTTATTAATGCCATTATTACAACTTTAATCATATTTGGCTACCGAAATTTCGGCAGCACTTCCCCTATACATATGGCACCTCGAGAATTCAACTCGGCTAGAAATCATCAACAACAACCCAAACGACGACATTAACATCAACAAAGAACATTAAGAACACAAATATCCTTCAACAAGACATTCTTCTCACAAGTTGACATAACCTTCATTTCAATCCAAACTTTCACTAATATCAATAATTTCACATTCATCAACAATCAAGATCATCACCATATAGTTCTAGATACATTTCATATCGATTGCCTTAAGATATACACTTGATATACATAATATACAATTGTCCGCCAAAGTCTTAACTTATGCAAAACATCAAATCTTTGGCATGCAATTCCATAACAAGTTTCCAACTTCCAAATTCATCAATGATTATCACCATTAACAACCAAACAACTTCATTTCCTTAATGTCGGAAAATCATACTAAAACGACATAAGTTTCTACATTCCAATTCAATACAAACTTATATCATTCTAACTTCATTTCTATGCCAAGCATTACAACAACACTCCAATACACTAAACAAACTTAATCAATTCCACTCCATAGCCAACATACCACACGGCCATATGCTTATTTTTCCATATCAACTAAATTCATCTAACTTTCAATTCCCACATGCATTTCATCACAATCATAACTAGAATATAACATAAATTCAATACAATTTGGCTATACAACATGCATATACACACGGC
Organism: Lycium barbarum; assembly: GCF_019175385.1. Lineage (NCBI taxonomy): Eukaryota > Viridiplantae > Streptophyta > Magnoliopsida > Solanales > Solanaceae > Lycium > Lycium barbarum. The sequence goes on from NW_026843482.1 coordinate 66,506, forward strand.
TACAAGCCATATACCAAACCCACATTGCAAACTTCCATTTCTTCATACAATCAACACATTTCCATATACTACAACACAATCAAAACTTCACAACACAATAAAAAGGTAGAAATTCATACCTTTTCTTCAAGTTTCCTTCACTTGGAGATGTAGTCACTTTGATGATTCTAATGCTCCCCACTCCAATCCAACTATACCAAGTTACAAAGGAACCTTGACTTAGTAGGAAATCAACAAGAAATAAATTTTTGAAGCAAGATTTTTGGTACCTATTTTTTCCTAGCAAACCCGAAACCCTCTTCTTTCTCCTCTTCTATTTTTTTGTTCTTGGTTATCTCCTTTCATACTTATCATAGTCTTCAATTATATAAGTATTGAAGTGCTTGGTCACATGACCAAGCACATGACCCATAAAATGGGCTTGGACCAAGCCAAAGTGGCCGGCCAAGCACCCCATTTTGGGCCTCACTTTGCTTCAATTATTTTTTGAGCCCAATACTTATGGATCACATTTTGTAATTCCCGAAACAAATTTTCCAAATTCCAAAATTACCCTTAACCTTGTCCCACACTTTCATGACTCTATTCTTTCATGCATAACTCCTATGTTCAACAAAATATCAAATTGATCTTATATCTCAAGAATCCAATGTAATTCAAGTCTTTCCAAACGTGTGAAAACACGGGTCATAACACTCAACTTCTCCATACTTTAACATGCAAATACCATCAAACTTACCTTAGATATTGTAGGAAAAAGTCTTGAGTGATGTTACTCTTCTTGCACTAAAACCCTAGTTCACCTCTCTTGAAATTTCTTGACTTGGATGAACTTTGATGTGTTTGTCACACTTAGTTTTGTGGATTTGATGAAGTTGATCATTAATTTTTCATGAGTTCTTGTATATGAAATGTGTGGAAGCTTCTAGAGAGGTCTTGAGTTGTGGAGAATGAAAAATGGAAATGAAATAAATGAACTTGGTCCCTTATAACTTGAAATCTGTTCCGACGTCACGTCATTATAATCGACCGTAAAACTGCTCCAGTGACCATCCTCTCTGTGTCAATTTGACGGAACATTGTACGGGTTGTATAATTTTATATGGTCCGTACAATCGACCATGAAATCAACCCTTCAGCAACTTCATTCTGTGGCACTTCTACGGTCCATTATACAGTCCGTATAATCGACCGTATAACCCATCAGTTTACTGAATATTATTTTCGTCACTTCGGTTGATATCCGATCCTTATGGAACCTCCTGAACACTTGTTTATAACCTCAATACCAATCTAAGGGACGTTATCACCCTTCTCTAAGACATCATTATGCCATCATTAACTCGTCGCTCGAAATTCTTACCCGACACGCAACATATCCTTTACTTTCTTTACCAAACTTCTTCCTTTTAGTCAAATGTCTTTGAATCTCGATTAAGATCATCAAATGCTATTTCTTGCTTATCCAAATCACCGTATACCTCGTACTCTTTGCTAACCTATTCACTGTACGCTAACGGGGAATTTTCCAAGGTGTAACATATATATATACACATATGCATGCTGATTAAGTGTGTAAGCCGACAAGGCTGCCATAGATAATTGTACATCAAAAATAAAGGCCGACAAGGCCTCATAACGTCCCACCATAACCGACATAGCTCTAACAGAATACAACTGTATAAAGGACGGGATAAGGCCCCGCCTTACTCATGAATATTTGCAAAATATTGTACCAAAATACTAGACTGCAACTTCGAGACAATGGAATGCACCAACAGCCGTTGAACAGGAGCCCTAAGAATCTGGAATGCCAATCTCTCTATCCAAACCTGCATGGCATGAATACCGCACCCCCAGGCAAAGGGGTGTCAGTACGGAAAATGTACTGAATATGCAAGGCAGCAAGAAGACATAATAAATACGATATGAATCAGAAGGAATATGAGAATCAACCTGAACTGTAACCTGTCACTAAAAGCCATGAGTATGCATGATAATTTTTTGAAAACATATATATCATATATGCATATATACCTTCACCCATTCGCTGCCCCGTCTGGTATCATATCATATTGGCCACTTCGGGCATCATAATCATCGTATACCAGCTGATCAGGTGGTTTGTGTATATAACATCATAGCCCTTCCCCTTCCCCATAAAATCATGATACATAAGTATATATATATGAATGATGCATGACAACTTATAAAACTCATAACTTTCTTCGGACTGACTTTCTAGTCATTTCCTTTCTATCTTGTTAAGAATATCAACATTATTATCATACACCCCTTTCGGGGCTTAGAATCAATCATGAAAACATAAATGAAATATGAAATCTTATACATGCCCCTTCGGGACTTAGGAACTCAAGGAACAATATGTTTTGAAACCCAATCATATGAATGACAATGAGTAGACCACCCTAGACAAACTAAGAGTAGAGTCATTATGGAGCAACGTTCATTTACGCTTCATCTGTCATTGGTCATGCCAAAATGAAAGAGAGGATATCCTTAACATACCTCGTGTTGCCAATATGATCTAACAACGAACTCGTCGTAACTTGTATGTCAATCGTATAACAAACGTGTACATGAATGAACTTAGATGACGCTAGTATATCGCGTATATCAAAAGATAAATCAATTCTAAAATGAATCAGGAAGCATTTCCCCTATTCTTTAATGACCACAACTTAATCAACAAAACCAACAACAACAATCTCATAAAAGCCTCTTTAAACTCAAAACGTCAACTTCCAAAGAAATACACCTAAACATCCCAATATACGCTTCGTATACAATATCTTTATAAACTTTCTTCTTCCAAATTCAAGAACAACAACATCAACCTCCACTTATATTTTAGGAAATCTAGGCACAATGACTCAAGATCATATTCCAAATCAGTCCACAAAACTAACAAGAGCTCTAGCATGTATCCTAACTTATCTTCCACAATTTCTTTATCTAACAAGTTGACTAAATACTAAACTAACTCAAGAACATAGAGAAAAGATATAGTCTTACCTCAATCACACAAGAACAACCTTACTCTTAGGATACTTCACCAAGAACAAAGCTTTAACTTAAACACAAAGTAATCCCGAACCTGCTAAGATTCGGAGGAAACCGATGTTATGATCAAGAAATCAATAGAGAAGTAACCATTATTTAACCTTAAATAGCATTGAAATCCATTCTTGACTGTGAGACCCCTTATGCATAAAGTAGCAACAAAGACTAAAGAAAACCCAATTGTCCTGGTTTCTTGGTTACCAATCACTATTTATTGTTGTATTATTTTTAACTCTTTTGTCGAAAGAGAGTAGAATTAGAGGTCTCCAAGAAAAATAAGAAGCAGTGAAAGAGATATAAATTTGGTAGTCTAGAAACTCATAATACACTCAGATTGAACGATAATTTGGGAAGAGAAATATATTAGACGAGAACAATTGCATAGAACTACATGTTAGAGAGGAATAATGTAACAAATATTCAGATCTGGAACTTAAAGTTCCATTGTACATATATGTGAAATATAGATAGGAAGGTCGGTTGGGATTTATCCCAAAGTCAAGGTCAGCAACTTTCCCTTTTTGTCTACTAAAAATTATCTATACTTTATATAGTATTTTTTTAAAGCAAAACAAACCAACCTGATGCTGTTGGATTTTTATTCAAAAAAAAATCAAGATATTTACAGAACAAATTGAAAGAAACTGAAAATAAACTATACTACTCTATCATAGGAAATCAAAAAGGTTTAAGCCTTGTAGGAACAGCCAAGTACAAAAATGAAGGAACTACAAACAAGAACACTCCTTCTTTGGATTGATGTCATTACCAGTCACCTCAAGCTCTCACCAAGTGCTATGGTATCAAATCTCACTGAAAATATTTCAAGAAGAGGTGTTGTAGGAAGTTCCTCATAGTTGATGTCCTTTGCTGTCCAATATCCTTGATCAATCTTACTCATGTGGCCATGCTGAATGTTTGTAACTGGATTAGGTAACTAGAGAAATCCTGTTAGTAGGTTTTCCACAATCAGACCAGGTTGTTTGCCTAAAACTTTACATCATTCAGAAACTAAACCATGTGTCTTCAATTGTTAGCTTGTATACAGAAATCAGTTATGTATGAGTGTTTCAGTCTGGTTCTCTATTTCTGTAAATCTTGCATTTGAAGTTAGGTATCATCATCTTATCACTATTGAGAATCTTCTTTGCACCAGCTGGCAGTTCAGCAAATGAATGAAACTAGGCTGTACCTGCAAAATCAAAAACCAAGTTAGCTAAAAAATCTGCAAGTGCATTGCATTCCCTAAGGATGTGAGCAAACTGCACTTTCCCCTTGTTCCTCCAAAACTTGATCTTACTAACTTCCATACTGATCTTCCGTGGAATCTCCCATTACAAGCAATCATTACAGGCACCAAATCATTTTTAATGCAGAATTCAACACCATCCAATATAGCCACATATTCTCCTGTAATATTTGTTGTATCAGCTATTCTTCTTGCACCAGCATATATTATGTTTTCTACATCATCTCTAATGCAGAAAGCAGCTGAACTCAGTCCTGGATTACCCCTAGAGGCCCCATCTGTATTGCACTTGAACCAGCCAGCATCAAGACACTTCCATTGCACCATCTTATATCCCACTTTAGGCTTGTAATCCTCCAAATATTTCACCATCTGAGGCCAATCATATGGAATATTTCTCAGCCAAGGATATAATGTCTTCACCAATTGTTGCAAATTGCCGTTGATCCAATTTATCACCTTTATTTTATTCATCTTACCCCAATGCATGTATAGTAGTTCTTCCCTTCCATAGTTGCCAACATATGAATGCTGGTGCAGCCTGCACAACTGACTTTAGCTTTGTAGGACCTTGCATATACCACCATTGAACTATTGTCTGATGAATCTGTATTCTTGGATCAATTATCCCCACAACAGCATTATAATATTTCCAGATTTCTACTGTAAATTCACCTGTTAGGAATAGATGTTGAACTGTCTCCTCTTGATGAGGGTTCAGACAACATCTACATCTAGATACAATACTAATATTCATTCTCCTTAGTACATCATCCACTGGTATTTTGAACTTCTGCAATCTCCAAAGGAAGAAGGAAATTTTGAATTGAAAACCTTTGAACCACAATTTTGAAAAGTGAGCTAATGTTTGAGCCTTTTTCCTGAGCAAATTCCAAGCACTCACTAGAGTGAAATTTCCTGTAGTAATAGCCATCTAGCAGGCTTTATCTTTCTCCGCTGAATGCTCCACTATACTCAACTCTTTTAGAACATGATCACAAACATTAATGGGCAGCTTGTTATGCAATTTCTGTACATCCCAACCTTCTGCATTCATGAAGTATGATACCTCTTCAATGCTGGTGTCAACCTGAAAGTCTGGAGGCATTGCCTGTTTGATTGAACCAAAGTTTAGTCCAATTATCATCCCATACATCACATGCTCAATTTCTAGGTTCCCACCATATCTGTTGATCCACCTGATCCCTTGCTTCTATCATTCTTTTCCAAACTTGTGAACCTCCTTTCCACTGCACTTCTGTTGGCTTCATCTTCTTGCAATATTTATTGCATATGAAGGCTCACCATAATGTATTTGATGTTCTAAATCTCCACCATAATTTTGCAAAAAGGGCCTTAGACACAACATCTAGAGATCTGAATCCTAGTCCACCTTCTTCTTTTTGTAAACAAACCTTGCCCCATGAGGACCAATGCCTACTTTTACCCTCTTCTTTAGTACTCCAATAAAACCTTGCAAAGATTTTATGAAGCTCATTAATTGTATACTTTGTGGGAACAACATCTGAAAGCATGTATATAGGAATACTCTGAAGCACAGTATTGATGAGAACTGCTTTTCCACCAAAAGAGAGCAATTTTCCTTTCCAATTTTGCAGCTTGTTTTTCACCTTCTTGATAAGGTCGTTATAATATACCTTTTTCCTCCTTGCATGAAATATAGGTCATCCTAAATACTTCAATGGAAACTGATCCCTTTTAAAGCCTGTAATCTACTCCACATGTTGAGACAGTATACCAGGAATCATCTGATACATATAAAAGGAACACTTGTCTTTATTGATCAGTTGACCTGATATTGCCTCAAAATACTGCATAATCTTCATAATTCTCTTCAAGGACTCTCCTTCTGCATATGCAAATATTATATTAGCATCAGCATAGGCTAGATGATTGATATTTTGACTCCATTTAGGCATGCCATATCCCACATACTCAGCACTGTCAAATACTGCATTTAGAGCTCTTGATAACACCTCTGCTGGTAAGACGAACAATGCAGGTGAAAGTGGATCACCTTGTTTGACACCCCTGGTTGAATGGAAAAATCCTTTGGCCTGACCATTGAATAGGATGGAATACCAGTTATTTGCAATCAACCTCCAAATCATGTGAATGAATTGTCTAGCAAATCCCATTCAGCTAAGTACCTTTATCAAATATGACTAAGATACTCTATCATAGGCCTTTGCCATGTCCAATTTGATCACTACATTTGCTGGTTTGCCCCTTTTTCTGATGTCTGTCACAATTTCTTCTGCCAAGAGCACATTCTCAATAATGCTTCTCCCTAGTACAAAGCCTACTTGATTAATAGATATCAACTTTAGTAACACAGCTTCCAGTCATCATGTACCACTCTTGACATCACCTTGTTGATAAAATTACTTAAACTTATAGGTCTTAAGTCTGAGTAACTTTGAACCAACTCCTTCTTTGGTAGCAGAACAAGATTTATTTGAGTAACTGCCTTAGGAAGAGTATGACCCTGAAAAAAAGCCACCACCCTCTTGTATACATCCAAACAAATATTATCCCAACAAGTCTAGTAGAAAAATTCAGGAAAACCATCAAGTCCACTAGCACTTGATCCACTAAGGTTGAAAACAACATTTTTGACTTCATCAACGCTAGGCATTTGACACAGTAGATCATTTCTATTTTCATTAATCAAAACAGGAATATGTGACAATAAATTTTCTCCTCCTACTGAATCTTCTTGTGAAAATTGTTGTGCCTAAAAGTGGACAGCCTCAACTGCCATTTGGTCCTCATCCTCAATCCATGAACTATTTGAATTTTGAATTCTTTTGATCTGCAGCTTCTTCCTTCTTCCCTTCACTAGATTATGGAAAAATCTAGTATTCTTGTCACCATCTTCAAACCAATGTAGGCCTGATTTTTGTCTTCAGTACTCCTCTTCATAATGCAAGTATCTTTTAGTCTCAGCCTGAACTTTCTGCAGAACCATTCTATTCAATTGGGTTGGATTCTCTTCAAACAACTCTTCCTTTAATCTCACTATATTCCTCCCTTATGATCAGATGCTTGAAGATATCACCAAAAACTTCCCTACTCCATTTGGATAACACCCCTTTCAACTTTTTCATCTTTCATTTGAAGTCTATAAAGGGGTCCTCATGCTCCCAAGTGGACCAATTCTGTCTAACTGTATCTAGGAAAGATGCATGCTCTATAAAAAATGATAGAAATTTAAAAGGTCTGAAATGATTCTGATGGTTATCACCATAAGTACACAAAAGTGGAGCATGATCTGATCCAATTCTTGCAAGATGTTCCACTTCAATATTTCTAAAGCTGTCAAGAAGAGGAGAATTCACCAACATCCTATCTAGTCTTTCAAAAATATATTCTTCATCTGCTCTTCCATTCCACCAAGTGAAGGGACTTCCCTTAAAATTCACTTCTTCAAGTTCACATGAATTTATGCAGAATGCAAACTCTTCTACATCCTATGGTTGAATAGGATTACCCCTATCTTTTCTTCATCATTCAAAACCACATTGAAGTCTCTTCCTATCAACCAAGAACAAGTCAGGGTATTGGAAAGATGATAAATATCCTCCCACAACTCTAGCCTTTCAGATGCATTACATTTAGCATATGGCACTCTGTAAAAGCATGTTGTGAACTCATCATGTCATACATCAAAAAGAACCTGACTCCTGAGAAGCCACAGCTAACCAAAACATAACAAATATGCAAGCCCACAAGGCTGCGACTATACATGGGGATATCCAAGATAACTACATTGATATAGCTGACCAAACCGTATATACACAACCCACATATGTCTACAGACCTCTAAGAGTATAACAATGTCTATGTCAAATGGATCTGTACCAAAATGACTCAAGCTCCGGAATAATGGAGCTCTCCAAGAAGCTGAGCAGAAGTCCTAGACTGGCGGATCACCAAACTGAGTTTCTGTACCTTCGGGCATGAAACGCAGCACCCGAAGAAAGAGGGTCAGTACGAATAATGTACTGAGTAGGTAAGACATAAATAACAACATATAAAGATGTGAAAGGTAACATGGAATAGGAGGGATAACATGTACATCTTAAAATCATATGCACACAAGCACCTATATACATATATACACATATAACATAAGTATTAGTGTTGCAGAACGCGCAACCCGATCCATAAATGTTAGTGCTATGGAACGTACAGCCCGATCCAAAAGTATATCATTTTGCCGCAAAACGAACAGCCCGATCCATATAATTTAGTGCCGAGGAACATACGACCCGATCTATATAAGTTAGTGCCGAGGAACGTACGACCTGATCCATATAAGTTAGTGTCGAGGAATTTATGGCCCGATCCATATAAGTTAGTACCGAGGAACGTACGGCCCCATCCATATAAGTTAGTGCCGAGGACCGTACGCCCTGATCCATAAAGGTTAGTGCCGAGGAACGTACTGGCCGATCCATATAAGTTATTGCCAAGGAACGCATGGCCCGATCCATATAAGTTATTGCCAAGGAACGCATGGCCCGATCCATATAAGTTAGTGCCGAGGAACGTACGGCCCAATCCATATATACCATGTTCATGTACATAATGTGAATAGTTTGCAAGAAAGCTCATATGAAAGCTACAACTTTATCGGAGTGAAGTAAGGTCGGTAACCTCCGATTCATATTATGGAACAACCATTATCGCTCTATCTCACCTCGAAGGAACAATTTATAAGGTGAGATCAACAACAATGAATAGAATCAAGAAAAACATGAAGTTTCTCAACATCTTCATATCATTGTTTAAATCATAACTTCAAACTTTTAAACATAAAATCATCATCATCGTAATCCTCATAAAAACATTCTCATCTTTAACATCATGAGAAGCTTTAAGAATCATAAACTTCTAGCTCTTGGAAACAAGGCGGTTATGTAAACATGTACGAGATCATAACATAAGAATCATGGCTTTGAAAGAAAGGGATGAGCCTTAACATACCTGTTCAGCCTGCAACTACCTACGCTTATCAGTCCGAGCCCGCAACTCTACATATAAGACAATTCATACTATGATTAGTCCTATTGTTATATACTTATCCTAAGCCTTCAAATAAATCTTTCTAGAATCTGCCAAAATTTTGGCAGCATCTCCTCTGCTTATATGCCTAGTCCGAAACCTCAATTCAACAACCAACAACAACAACAACACTACCAACATCAATAACATCATTTCCAACACTAATATATACCATAAAACAGCCCATACGCTGTTTTCCAACTTTCGTAACTAACCCACTTACTATGCAATTATTTAACCACTCTGTCTTCGTGAATGAACTGGTATTAACATAAATAGAAAGAGATCCATAACTTACTCTTGTTAAAGTAGCAATATCTCAGATATCCGCTTCGAATCCACGTCAAAAGTCATCGCAAAACAAGACAACAATCACAACCACGCGCTATCCGGACCTAAACTAATATTTGGCCACTTGAAAATTGCTCACTTTTTGATATTCTCAAACCCTCAACTATTTTTCTGGAATTTTATATGCAAAATTTTATGAAAAAGCAGGTTATTACCCTTTATATAGGGGTCAAATTCGGGTCGGGTCACTGTAGTAAGTCGGTTACTGTAGCACGCATTTCTGCTTTGTCAGCTTGTAACGTCCATAATTCTCTATTCCGATGTCCTATCGATGAGACATTTGTTGCATTGGAAACTAGACTCGCCGATCTTCATTTTAGGGTTTTGTTTCACTTCAAAACACTTCATATGCTAAGAGATATTGGTCCCTCAAGTTGGACCAAAATTTTCGCACAAATCATTACCCATCCTTTCTCCAATGTCATACTACGCCATTTCTTGCACGTACTTTCTTATAAAACCTTCTGGTATACCGTATATACATCCTTTACTCATTAAATATACTTAATATTTCTTGCTCCTTCTATTCCAAAATTGTTTTACTTAACTATAACTCAACATACTTATGTTTCAAATTTGATAAGTGCTTCTTCGAAGATATGGGGTGTAACATCCTTCCCCTCTTAAAAACATTCGTCCTCGAATGTTGTTGTCACACCCTAATTTTGCTAGGGTGTGATGGGCACCCGACCCTTACATAGAGCCGAGCGAACCCCCTGACTCTTAATACACACATAACCTCTTTGGACCTTTAAATCAAATAAACATGAAATACATAGTAAGGCTTTCAGAAATATTCTTTTTCTTTGTTCTCAAATAAAAAAAAATCTGTAATCATATGGAATTTATATCATAACACAAAATGACACATCGGCTGATGGAGCCGCTTACAGAACTGACACCCAATTCCCACGACTCTGTCTAAAATCTCTAACATTAACCAGACAACATAGCACATATACTCTGACTCAGCAGCACTCCAGAAGCAAGTGGAGCTTGCCAACTCTGCTGGAACATCTTCTATAATAGCTTCAACTCATCTGGTGTACCTGCGCGGCATGAAACGCAGCCCCCGAAGAAAGGGGGTCAATACGGAATATGTATTGAGCATGTAAGGCATGGAATACAGTAAAGATGATCAAACTGAAACAGAGATTTACCAGAATCAAGTATGACCTTTTAAAACATCAAAGCACTTGCCTTTTTAAATGAAAATCATGCATATCCACATCATATCATATATACAGATAACGTGTCCCGGCCCTCCAGTGAGGGACTCGGTGAATAAAATCGTACATTTCCACATCATATATCATATATACGTAACGTGTCCCGACCCTCTAGTGAGGGACTCGGTGGATAGAATCATGCATATCAACATCATATATCATGTATACATATAACGTGTCCCGGCACTCTATTGAGGGACTCGGTGGATAGAATCATGCATGTCAGCATCATATACCATATATACATAACGTGTCCCGGCCCTCTATTGTGGATCTCGGTGAATAAAGTCATCATATGCCATCCTGGCCGCCATCCCTGTATCATCATATCATCATATACATATACATATAACGTGTCCCGGCCTGCAAGTGAGAGGGACTCGGTGAACAATGCAGAGGAGTGCACACGATAACATACCCGGCCCGGGACTCGGTGAATAGAAATATTGAGACTTGCACGAACAGAGTAGTGCGAAACTGTCACGACCCAGCTAGGGGCCGCGACGGGTACCCGGAGCAAATTACCGAGCACCACTCACTCTACTACTTGTCTTGCTCATTTAATACTCTTTTATCAATTTTACATACCAATTGTAGGAAAATCATTTTTAATCAAAACATAAATACTTTATATAAATTTGCCTCTCGGCCATCAAAATAATATACATACATATGGAAACATCTTGTGAGACCATCTAACCCACACTGCGTATCCACGAGCCTCTACTAACAGAATGAATACATAGACGGAACAAGACTCCGTCATGCCCAAAATATGCTTATAGGAATGTACCTCAAAAGAATAGCCATAAGCACCGCCGAACAATGGAGTGCTATCTATCAGCTGATAGCTACTGAGGACCTGGGCCAAGCTCTCCTCCCTGTCTACCTGTGGGCATGAACACAACGTCCGAAGAAAGGACGTCAGTATGAATATTGTACCGAGTATGAGAGGCATACATAATGAAAGGAGACATCAATAATATGGGGATAACATCAACATGAGACATCTGACTGATAATCATAAATGAAGTAATGCATGCTATCTTACTCATACTCATCATCATTACATGTATGCATCATATGCAAGCTGCCCGTCCATGTCGAAACGGTGTGATAATCAATAATATTAGCCCGCGTCCAGGCCTCCCGCATCCGGGGTACCATCTCATGCCGCCCACTAGTGGTGTCTGCCCACGCCCGTAGGTCGTGGTGTATCCGTATCGCCGCCCGCCAAAGTGGTGTCTGCCCGGCCAACTAGGCCCGGTGTGAATGCAATCACGACATGCTTAACGTAAATACTCATAGTAATATGCTTATCATAAAATACTTATCTTATCATAATGCGTGTATAAGGCTCATGATCAACTTTACTCTATCGGGGTGACGTAAGGTCGTGATCCCCCGGTCACATTATGGAACCATTATGGACATTCTGCCTCACCTTGAAAGGACTAGTACATAAGGTGAGTGTAGGCAAGGAATAACATCATCATCATTCTGGTGTCATCCTATCGTATAACTTATCTCATATAGACATTCATAGGTATAAGCTTTTAACTTCTTGGAATATAAGAACTCATGAAAGGAATAGGGATTCAAGCTAAAATATTCATGCCATTAGAAAGAAGGGCTGGCCTCACATACCTTGGTCGTTTAGCTAAGATATCGCTCACTTGTTCTCCGTCGATATCACGTCGTTACCTTCATAAGAGAATTCGTATCAACATTAGTAAACTAACTACAAGAACGCATCGCTAATTCTAGGAAAAGTTGGGCAGCGTCTCCTTTTCTCATACTACTTTTCTCACGTTCTATATCAACTCCCAATATTCATAATATTATTCGCCACATCATAATCGAAAATCGTCATTTACGTACATTTGGCAAAATCCACCATTTTCCTCCAATTTTCCCTTATTTCTACTTCTAGCTCATCCTTGCGTTTTCATGCATTTAATGCTTGTTTCATGATATAAACATCATTTATAACGTATTAGTACTCACAACACTTCAATATTCATAGTTCAATTCCACTATCATTCATTTATGTCACTATTCACTCAATAATGACCCATTTCTGTGTGTTTCTACATTTCAAGTGTCTAAGCTTTCCAATACTTCAAACAACATGGAAAAATCATGAAACTTACCTTGGACGATGGTTGAACAATCCTTAAGTTGAAATACTTCAATTAGCCAAAACCCTAGTTCCACCTTCTTGGGAATTTCTTGACTTAGAAGATCCTTTGATGTGTTCTTACACTTATTTTTATGAATTTGGTGTTGATAATCTTGATATCCCCTTTGATTCTCTTGAATTCTTGTGGAGGAAATATTTGGAGAGTTCTAGAAGTCTCTTGAGTTGTCTTGATGAAAAATGAAATGAAATGAGCTTAAGTCCCTTTTAAAAATCACAAAATCTGATATTTAATGAATTCTCATCGGGATGAACAGTGGTCGTAAACCACCATATACGGACCGTATTTTGATTTACGGTCCGTCCTCCATGGCCGTATTTAATCATTTCAAGGACAGAAATTTTTGGCTGAGGAAAATGGCAGTTTACGACTTGGTTTACGGACCGTAAACCAGTTTACGGGCCGTAAACTGGGTCGTATTTAACCATATCATCACTGGGCAGAACTTGAGATTTTTGGCAAGCTGAAGGATGATTGCACTATACGGTCCGTAAATCACTTTACGGGTCGTATAGTGCCATATACGACCACTAGACTGAAAATTTTCCGCGACTTTCTTATTTCCAAAAATTCTTAATTAGCCATTCCCGACTTAATAAAACATCATTCACTCAAACTCTTCATCATTCCACTCATCATACAAGTACGGAGAAATTTCCAAGGTGTAACATTCTTCCCCCCTTTTGGAACATTCGTCCTTGAATGTTCGACACTTGGGAATTCTAGAAAAGTTTTGCCAGAGTTTCCTTTGTAATTTGGACACTACCTTTCCATTACAACAACCCAAAATATCTTCGCCTCACAGGGCTATATCACAATATCAACACATTTATGGCCACACACGACCAAAAACATAAAATTAAAACATACATACCTTACATCATCGACGTCTCATCCTGAATCTCTTCTGGGGATTGGAACAAATGGGGGTACATAGATTTCATCTTCTCCTCCGCTTCCCAAGTCATTTCTTCCTGATTATTTTTCCGCCATAGAACTTTGACTGAAGCAACCTCTTATTCTGAAGCCTTCGTACTTGTCTATCCAAAATGGCAATGGGCATTTCCTCGTATGTTAGCTTCTCTGTTACTTGCACATCAACAACCGGAACTATTCTCGTTGGGTCTCCAATACACTTACGGAGCATCGAAACATGGAATACTAGATGCACGGATTTGAGCTCTGAAGGCAAGTCCAATTCATAGGCTACTCGACTCACCTTGCGAATGATTTGGTAGGGTCCGATATATCTGGGACTTAGCTTTCCCTTCTTGCCAAATGTCATCACTCCCTTCATCGGCGATACCTTCAGGAACACCCAATCGCCCACTTGAAAATCGAAGTCTCGTCGGCGATTATCTGCATAAGACTTTTGGCGATTTTGAGCTGTTAACAGTCGGTCTCGAATCACTTTAACCTTTTCAACTGCTTGTTGGATCAAGTCGGGGCCTATCAATTGTACTTCTCCGGTTTCAGACCATCCAATTGGAGATCTACATTTTCTTCCATATAAGGCCTCGTATGGAGCCATTTGAATACTGGAATGATAGCTGTTATTATAGGCAAATTCAATAAGAGGCAAATGCTCATCCCAACTACCACCAAAGTCCAGCACACACGCTCGTAGCATATCTTCCAACGTCTAAATAGTACGCTCAGCTTGTCCGTCGGTCTGCGGATGGAACGTCGTGCTGAGCTTAACTTGAGTACCTAGACCTTCTTGAAAGGACTTCCAGAACTTGGCTGTGAACTGTGCCCCTCTGTCTGTGATAATGGCCAAAGGAATACCGTGAAGTCGTACAATCTCCTTGAGATACAATTTAGCATAATCTTCTGCTGAATATGTGGGTCTAACGGGGAGAAAATGAGCTGCTTTCGTGAGTCTATCCACGATCACCCATATAGAAACATACTTCCCTCGCGTACGGGGTAATCATACCACAAAATCCATGTTAATTTCTTCCCATTTCCACGTAGGAATTTCCATTGCTTGCAATAACCCTCCTGGCTTTTGATGCTCGGCCTTCACTTGCTGGCAATTTGGGCACTGTGCTACCAATTCTGGTATGTCTCGCTTCATGCCATCCCACCAATACATCAACTTGAGATCGTGGTACATCTTGGTTGCACCTTGATGAATGGAATACCAGGAATAATGTGCTTCCTCTACAATCCGTTGGGGCAAGTTTGCCACATTCGGTACACATAGCCGGCCACGATATCTAAGAACCCTTTCTATGGAAACATTGAATGAAGACTTTTCCTTTTCCTGAGATAGATCTCGATAGTGGCTTAACTGAGGATCTTCATATTGCCATTCCTTCACTTCTAGATTCAATGATGAAACTGTGGGGTCATTGACGCTAATACCTGCATCTCCTGAATCAATTGGCCGTACGCCGAGACTTGCTAACCGATGGACTTCACGAACATATAAGTAGTGTCTCCACATTTTCAATGCATGAATGACCGCAGCTAGCTCAAGATCAAGAGTGGGATAATTCTGTTCATGTTTTCGCAACTGTCTCGACGCATATGCAATAACTTTCCCATTCTGCATCAATACACATCCTAATCCCACACCGGAGGCGTCACAATATACTACATAGCCATCTGATCCTTCTAGAAGTGTTAGCACTGGCGCTGAGGTTAACCTGTTTTTCAACTCTTGGAAGCTATGCTCACAGGCATCACTCCACTGGAATTTAGCCGACTTCTAGGTTAACTTTGTCAATGGGGCTGAAATAGATGAGAAGCCCTCTACAAATCTTCTATAATATCCTGCTAATCCAAGGAAACTACGAACTTCTATAGGCGTCGTAGGCCTTGGCCAAGTCTTCACAGCTTCTATTTTCTGAGTGTCGACTCGGATACCATCATCTGAAATAACATGACCTAGAAATGCTACCGAATTAAGCCAATACTCGAACTTTGAAAACTTTGCATACAATTCTCGATCTCGAAGAATGCGAAGAACAATCCTTAGATGATCTGCATGTTCTGACTCTGTGCGAGAGTACACCAGAATATCGTCGATGAACACTATCACAAAAAGGTCCAAGAACGGCCTGAACACATTATTCATTAAATTCATGAACACCGCCGGGGCATTTGTCAACCCAAATGACATTACTCGAAACACATAGTGACCATATCTTGTCCTGAAGGCAGTCTTGGGAATATCTGCTTCCCTAATTCTCACCAGATGATAACCCGATCTCAGATCTATCTTGGAGAACCATTTAGCGCCCTGTAATTGATCAAACAAATCGTTGCTTCTGGGAAGAGGATATTTATTGTTTATTGTCACCTTGTTCAACTGCCTGTAGTCGATGCACATTCGTAGAGATTCGTATTTCTTCTTTACGAACAGGACTGGTGCTCCCCACGGCGAAGAACTAGGCCTTATAAACCCCTTCTCAAGTAAATCTTTTAGCTGTGCTTTTAGCTCTTTCAGTTCTGCTGGAGCCATTCGATACGGATGAATAGAAATAGGCTCGGTGTTTGGTAATACATCAATAGCAAAGTCGATTTCCCTTTCTGGAGGAAGGCCTGGTAACTCGTCGGGAAACACATCTGGGAATTCATTCACTACCGGGACATACTGGAAAGTTGGCACTTCCGCTTCCGTGTCATGAACCCGAACTAGATGACAAATATAACCTTTGGCTATCATCTTTCTCGCCTTAAGGTAGAAATAAACCTACCCTTTGGGGAAACTGTATTACCCTTCCACTCAAGTATGAGCTCTCCCGGAAATTGGAATCGAACTACCTTTGTCCGGCAACAAACATTAGCATAGCATGATGCCAACCAGTCCATACCCATAATTACGTCAAAATCTATCATCTCAAGTTCAATCAAATCATCCCTTGTCTGACGATCACATATAATGACTACACAGTTCTTATATACTTGCCTCGCTATTACAGGATCACCAACCGAAGTGAATACCTCGAAAGGTTTAATTGGCTCAGGTCTCACCCCAACACAATTAGCGATATACGGAGTAATATATGAGAAGGTAGAACCCGGATCAATCAGAGCATATACATCACGGGAAAATATAGTCAAGGTACCTGTGACGACGTCTGGGGAAGACTCAAGATCTTGTCGCCCAGCTAAGGAATATACACGGGACTGAACAACACCTGAAGTGGATGCTCCCCCTCTACCTCTGCCTCTGCCTGCTGTAGTCTGAGGAGTCTGTGCTATCGGGCGCACTGAAGAAGACCCCGCTGCTGAACCTGTGGGATGAGTCCCCGCTCTATCTCTCGCTGAAGGGCAATCTCTCATCATATGGTCAATCTGCCCGCAGGCGTAGCAAGCATCCGAACCCAGACGACATTGTCCGGAATGCAATTTACCGCACTGGCTACACCGCGGTACTGGAGGTCTCCTCTGGCTAAAGTCTCCCCTAGACTGTGAATCTGAGGCCCTCGAACTCTGCCCCTGGCCTGACTGAGTAGAACGATCAACCCTCCTATCTGAGAATCTAGGAGTGCACTAGTCACTGACTTACTTGAGTGCCTAGAATGGGTCTGTCTCGGTCCCCCTTGGTACTCACTGCTCTCCCCCATAGATCTAGCCCTCTTACCTTGTCTTTTGTCACCCTCACGATCACTTCTCTGCTGTCGTTGTCGTTCCTCGAGGTTCTGAGCATGGGCCTCTATTCGGGCGAGGCTGTCACACAATATATGAACAAGTGTGGTCCTAAACCACTCACAAATCTATAGACTCGGTCTCCCATGTCAGCCACCATAGTCGGAGCATACCGGGCCAATGAGTTAAATTGCATACTATACTCTCGGGCACTCATGCTTTCCTGTTTCAAATTCAAGAACCTGTCCGCTCTAGCTCGGCGGACTTCAGGTGGCAAGTAATGACGAATAAAGGCATCCACAAATTCTTGCCAAACGGGAGGTGGTGCGTTCTCTCCCCTTGATATCACCCAATTTTTATACCATAGTACCGCCACGTCGCGAAGTCTATATGAGGCCAACTCCACGGATTCGGTCTCAGAAGCATGCATAAGTTTCAGCGTCCGCAACATCTCATCGATAAAACCTTGTGGGTCCTCATCCGGCTTCGACCCGAAAAATTCTGGAGGGTTTAGAGTAAGGAAATCACGGGCTCTTGTACTAGCCGAAAGATCACTTGGGCCCGCATTCTGTCGTTGTGCCTGAGCGGCAACCAACTGTGTCAATAAATGTATGGCCTCGGACACTTGTTGACCCGAAGAACCCGGTGGATGAATCGGAGTTGAGGCTCCTCCCTGCTCTTCTACATTGGGTGCGGCCTCACTTTGCGATTCACTTTCCTCTACCTCCGCCGGAGGCTCCCTTTCTGCCCGCTTCTTCGTCGTAGCTTTGCCTTTCCTTTCGGCGGCATTTTTTTGAAACCATAACGTACTTTTAGGAAGAACATAATCCTAAGCATGGATCTATCGCACGATCTCATGAAAAGAATAATGGTCATTTTCCTAAATGCCCTGTAGCCTCTTGTTTATTAGCGTGGCGCGCAACACACCATAAACAAGACTCTACTAGACACGGCTCGCAGACACTTCCTAGGGCGAACTGCTCTGATACCACTTCTGTCGCGACCCAGCTAGGGGCCGCGATGGGTACCCGGAGCAAATCACCAAGCACCGCTCACTCTACTACTTGTCTTGCTCATTTAATACTCTTTTATCAATTTTACATAACAATTGTAGGAAAATCATATTTATCCAAAACATAAATACTTTATATACATTTGCCTCTCGGCCATCAAAATAATATACATACATATGGAAACATCTTGTGAGACCATCTAACCCACACTGCGTATCTACGAGCCTCTACTAACATAATGAATACATAGACGGAACAAGACTCCGTCATGCCCAAAATATGCATATAGGAATGTACATCAAAAGAATAGCATAAGCACTTCTGAACAATGGAGTGCTATCTATCAGCTGACAGCTACTGAGGACCTGGGCCAAGCTCTCCTCCCTGTCTACCTGTGGGCATGAACACAGCGTCCGAAGAAAGGACGTCAGTACGAATATTGTACCGAGTATGAGAGGCATACATAATTAAATGAGACATCAATAATATGGGGACAACATCAACATGATACATCTGACTGATAATCATAAATAAAGTAATGCATGCTATCTTACTCATACTTATCATCATAACATGTATGCATCATATGCAAGCTGCCCGTCCATCTCGGAACGGTGTGATAATCAATAATATTAGCCCGCGTCCAGGCCTCCCGCGTCCGGGGTACCATCTCATGCCGCCCACTAGTGGTGTCAGCCCACGCCCGTAGGTCGTGGTGCATCCGTATCGCCGCCCGCCGTACCATCTCATGATTGATGTGAATGCAATCATGACATGCTTAACGTAAATACTCATAGTAATATGCTTATCATAAAATACTTATCTTATCATAATGCGTGTATAAGGCTCATGATCAACTTTACCCTATCGGGGTGACGTAAGGTCGTGATCCCCCGGTCACATTATGGAACCATTATGGACATTCTGCCTCACCTTGAAAGGACTAGTACATAAGGTGAGTGTAGGTAAGGAATAACATCATCATCATTCTGGTGTCATCCTATCGTATAACTTATCTCATATAGACATTCATAGGTATAAGCTTTTAACTTCTTGGAATATAAGAACTCATGAAAGGAATGGGGATTCAAGCTAAAAGATTCATGCCATTAGAAAGAAGGGCTGGCCTCACATACCTTGGTCTTTTAGCTAAGATATCGCTCACTTGTTCTCCGTTGATATCACGTTGTTACCTTCATAAGAGAATTTGTATCAACATTAGTAAACTAACTACAAGAACGCATCGCTAATTCTAGGAAAAGTTGGGCAGCGTCTCATTTGCTCATACTAATTTTCTCACGTTCTATATCAACTCCCAATATTTCTAATATTATTTGCAATATCATAATCGACAATCGTCATTTACACACATTTGGCAAAATCCACCATTTTTCTCCAATTTTCCCTTATTTCTACTTCTAGCTCATCCTTGCGTTTTCATGCATTTAATGCTTGTTTCATGATATAAACATCATTTATAACGTATTAGTACTCACAACACTTCAATATTCATAGTTCAATTCCACTATCATTCATTTATGTCACTATTCACTCAATAATGACCCATTTCTATGTTCTTCTACATTTCAAGTGTCTAAGCTTTCCAATACTTCAAACAACATGGAAAAATCATGAAACTTACCTTGGATGATGGTTGAACAATCCTTAAGTTGAAATACATCAATTAGCCAAAACCCTAGTTCCACCTTCTTGGGAATATCTTGACTTAGAAGATCCTTTGATGTGTTCTTACACTTATTTTTATGAATTTGGTGTTGATAATCTTGATATCCCCTTTGATTCTCTTGAATTCTTGTGGAGGAAATATTTGGAGAGTTCTAGAAGTCTCTTGAGTTGTCTTGATGAAAAATGAAATGAAATGAGCTTAAGTCCCTTTTAAAAATCACAAAATCTGATCTTTAATGAAATCTCGTCGGGATGAACAGTGGTCGTAAACCACCATATACGGACCGTATTTTGATTTACGGTCCGTCCTCCATTGCCGTATTTAATCATTTCAAAGACAGAAAGTTTCGGCTGAGGGACATGGCAGTTTACGACCTGGTTTACGGACCGTAAACCAGTTTACGGGTCGTAAACTGGGTCGTATTTAACCATATCATCACTGGGCAGAACTTGAGATTTTTGGCAAGCTGAAGGACGATTGCACTATACGGTCCGTAAATCACTTTACGGGCCGTATAGTGCCATATACGACCACTGGACTGAAAATTTTCCGTGACTTTCTTATTTACAAAAATTCTTAATTAGCCATTCCCGACTTAATAAAACATCATTCACTCAAACTCTTCATCATTCCACTCATCATACAAGTACGGAGATATTTCCGAGGTATAACAGAAACCACATGCACATAAATCAAGACTCGATAGATACGTACATTTACCGACATCTGAAGACTCAGAAACAAGTTTCGGGTCAATCCGACTTAGTATAAGAAAGTTATGAGCGTTTCAAGTACAGAACCTTCTACGAACGTTTCAGAAGCCATTTTGGAAAATCAAAGCAACAATAATATCAAGTACCTTTCGGATATCGTTATGGATCAAATCAGATAGAGCTTTTGGAATCATATGTACGTATCAAAATACATCAAGGACTCAATGGAATAATCAAACGTGCTATCATTTGAAAATCAAAACTTTAGTCATATCAATTATCGTTCGAATGCCATTCGGAAACATATCAAATAGAACTTCGGACAACATAGATACGCATCAAAACCATATGAAACAGCTTATGGAAATCAAGAACGTTAGCCATCCTAGTGGCTCTAAGAATGGGAGTTTCTTTGGAATCATATACATATACTTTGTCATGTTGGTTTCACAAAGATCATGCCAAAAGAAAGAAAGGGTAAGCCTTACATACCTGTTCCACGTCCTATTAGCTACGCTTATTCGTCCAAGCTCGTTAGTCTACATTCAAGGAGATTTACATAATCATCAAACACATTGTCACACACTTGTCTTAATCTTTCAAATAAACTCATTTATAATCTGCTTTTCTCACGTTCTATATCAACTCCCAATATTCATAATATTATTCGCCACATCATAATCGAAAATCGTCATTTACGTACATTTGGCAAAATCCACCATTTTCCTCCAATTTTCCCTTATTTCTACTTCTAGCTCATCCTTGCGTTTTCATGCATTTAATGCTTGTTTCATGATATAAACATCATTTATAACGTATTAGTACTCACAACACTTCAATATTCATAGTTCAATTCCACTATCATTCATTTATGTCACTATTCACTCAATAATGACCCATTTCTGTGTGTTTCTACATTTCAAGTGTCTAAGCTTTCCAATACTTCAAACAACATGGAAAAATCATGAAACTTACCTTGGACGATGGTTGAACAATCCTTAAGTTGAAATACTTCAATTAGCCAAAACCCTAGTTCCACCTTCTTGGGAATTTCTTGACTTAGAAGATCCTTTGATGTGTTCTTACACTTATTTTTATGAATTTGGTGTTGATAATCTTGATATCCCCTTTGATTCTCTTGAATTCTTGTGGAGGAAATATTTGGAGAGTTCTAGAAGTCTCTTGAGTTGTCTTGATGAAAAATGAAATGAAATGAGCTTAAGTCCCTTTTAAAAATCACAAAATCTGATATTTAATGAATTCTCATCGGGATGAACAGTGGTCGTAAACCACCATATACGGACCGTATTTTGATTTACGGTCCGTCCTCCATGGCCGTATTTAATCATTTCAAGGACAGAAATTTTTGGCTGAGGAAAATGGCAGTTTACGACTTGGTTTACGGACCGTAAACCAGTTTACGGGCCGTAAACTGGGTCGTATTTAACCATATCATCACTGGGCAGAACTTGAGATTTTTGGCAAGCTGAAGGATGATTGCACTATACGGTCCGTAAATCACTTTACGGGTCGTATAGTGCCATATACGACCACTAGACTGAAAATTTTCCGCGACTTTCTTATTTCCAAAAATTCTTAATTAGCCATTCCCGACTTAATAAAACATCATTCACTCAAACTCTTCATCATTCCACTCATCATACAAGTACGGAGAAATTTCCAAGGTGTAACATTCTTCCCCCCTTTTGGAACATTCGTCCTTGAATGTTCGACACTTGGGAATTCTAGAAAAGTTTTGCCAGAGTTTCCTTTGTAATTTGGACACTACCTTTCCATTACAACAACCCAAAATATCTTCGCCTCACAGGGCTATATCACAATATCAACACATTTATGGCCACACACGACCAAAAACATAAAATTAAAACATACATACCTTACATCATCGACGTCTCATCCTGAATCTCTTCTGGGGATTGGAACAAATGGGGGTACATAGATTTCATCTTCTCCTCCGCTTCCCAAGTCATTTCTTCCTGATTATTTTTCCGCCATAGAACTTTGACTGAAGCAACCTCTTATTCTGAAGCCTTCGTACTTGTCTATCCAAAATGGCAATGGGCATTTCCTCGTATGTTAGCTTCTCTGTTACTTGCACATCAACAACCGGAACTATTCTCGTTGGGTCTCCAATACACTTACGGAGCATCGAAACATGGAATACTAGATGCACGGATTTGAGCTCTGAAGGCAAGTCCAATTCATAGGCTACTCGACTCACCTTGCGAATGATTTGGTAGGGTCCGATATATCTGGGACTTAGCTTTCCCTTCTTGCCAAATGTCATCACTCCCTTCATCGGCGATACCTTCAGGAACACCCAATCGCCCACTTGAAAATCGAAGTCTCGTCGGCGATTATCTGCATAAGACTTTTGGCGATTTTGAGCTGTTAACAGTCGGTCTCGAATCACTTTAACCTTTTCAACTGCTTGTTGGATCAAGTCGGGGCCTATCAATTGTACTTCTCCGGTTTCAGACCATCCAATTGGAGATCTACATTTTCTTCCATATAAGGCCTCGTATGGAGCCATTTGAATACTGGAATGATAGCTGTTATTATAGGCAAATTCAATAAGAGGCAAATGCTCATCCCAACTACCACCAAAGTCCAGCACACACGCTCGTAGCATATCTTCCAACGTCTAAATAGTACGCTCAGCTTGTCCGTCGGTCTGCGGATGGAACGTCGTGCTGAGCTTAACTTGAGTACCTAGACCTTCTTGAAAGGACTTCCAGAACTTGGCTGTGAACTGTGCCCCTCTGTCTGTGATAATGGCCAAAGGAATACCGTGAAGTCGTACAATCTCCTTGAGATACAATTTAGCATAATCTTCTGCTGAATATGTGGGTCTAACGGGGAGAAAATGAGCTGCTTTCGTGAGTCTATCCACGATCACCCATATAGAAACATACTTCCCTCGCGTACGGGGTAATCATACCACAAAATCCATGTTAATTTCTTCCCATTTCCACGTAGGAATTTCCATTGCTTGCAATAACCCTCCTGGCTTTTGATGCTCGGCCTTCACTTGCTGGCAATTTGGGCACTGTGCTACCAATTCTGGTATGTCTCGCTTCATGCCATCCCACCAATACATCAACTTGAGATCGTGGTACATCTTGGTTGCACCTTGATGAATGGAATACCAGGAATAATGTGCTTCCTCTACAATCCGTTGGGGCAAGTTTGCCACATTCGGTACACATAGCCGGCCACGATATCTAAGAACCCTTTCTATGGAAACATTGAATGAAGACTTTTCCTTTTCCTGAGATAGATCTCGATAGTGGCTTAACTGAGGATCTTCATATTGCCATTCCTTCACTTCTAGATTCAATGATGAAACTGTGGGGTCATTGACGCTAATACCTGCATCTCCTGAATCAATTGGCCGTACGCCGAGACTTGCTAACCGATGGACTTCACGAACATATAAGTAGTGTCTCCACATTTTCAATGCATGAATGACCGCAGCTAGCTCAAGATCAAGAGTGGGATAATTCTGTTCATGTTTTCGCAACTGTCTCGACGCATATGCAATAACTTTCCCATTCTGCATCAATACACATCCTAATCCCACACCGGAGGCGTCACAATATACTACATAGCCATCTGATCCTTCTAGAAGTGTTAGCACTGGCGCTGAGGTTAACCTGTTTTTCAACTCTTGGAAGCTATGCTCACAGGCATCACTCCACTGGAATTTAGCCGACTTCTAGGTTAACTTTGTCAATGGGGCTGAAATAGATGAGAAGCCCTCTACAAATCTTCTATAATATCCTGCTAATCCAAGGAAACTACGAACTTCTATAGGCGTCGTAGGCCTTGGCCAAGTCTTCACAGCTTCTATTTTCTGAGTGTCGACTCGGATACCATCATCTGAAATAACATGACCTAGAAATGCTACCGAATTAAGCCAATACTCGAACTTTGAAAACTTTGCATACAATTCTCGATCTCGAAGAATGCGAAGAACAATCCTTAGATGATCTGCATGTTCTGACTCTGTGCGAGAGTACACCAGAATATCGTCGATGAACACTATCACAAAAAGGTCCAAGAACGGCCTGAACACATTATTCATTAAATTCATGAACACCGCCGGGGCATTTGTCAACCCAAATGACATTACTCGAAACACATAGTGACCATATCTTGTCCTGAAGGCAGTCTTGGGAATATCTGCTTCCCTAATTCTCACCAGATGATAACCCGATCTCAGATCTATCTTGGAGAACCATTTAGCGCCCTGTAATTGATCAAACAAATCGTTGCTTCTGGGAAGAGGATATTTATTGTTTATTGTCACCTTGTTCAACTGCCTGTAGTCGATGCACATTCGTAGAGATTCGTATTTCTTCTTTACGAACAGGACTGGTGCTCCCCACGGCGAAGAACTAGGCCTTATAAACCCCTTCTCAAGTAAATCTTTTAGCTGTGCTTTTAGCTCTTTCAGTTCTGCTGGAGCCATTCGATACGGAGGAATAGAAATAGGCTCGGTGTTTGGTAATACATCAATAGCAAAGTCGATTTCCCTTTCTGGAGGAAGGCCTGGTAACTCGTCGGGAAACACATCTGGGAATTCATTCACTACCGGGACATACTGGAAAGTTGGCACTTCCGCTTCCGTGTCATGAACCCGAACTAGATGACAAATATAACCTTTGGCTATCATCTTTCTCGCCTTAAGGTAGAAATAAACCTACCCTTTGGGGAAACTGTATTACCCTTCCACTCAAGTATGAGCTCTCCCGGAAATTGGAATCGAACTACCTTTGTCCGGCAACAAACATTAGCATAGCATGATGCCAACCAGTCCATACCCATAATTACGTCAAAATCTATCATCTCAAGTTCAATCAAATCATCCCTTGTCTGACGATCACATATAATGACTACACAGTTCTTATATACTTGCCTCGCTATTACAGGATCACCAACCGAAGTGAATACCTCGAAAGGTTTAATTGGCTCAGGTCTCACCCCAACACAATTAGCGATATACGGAGTAATATATGAGAAGGTAGAACCCGGATCAATCAGAGCATATACATCACGGGAAAATATAGTCAAGGTACCTGTGACGACGTCTGGGGAAGACTCAAGATCTTGTCGCCCAGCTAAGGAATATACACGGGACTGAACAACACCTGAAGTGGATGCTCCCCCTCTACCTCTGCCTCTGCCTGCTGTAGTCTGAGGAGTCTGTGCTATCGGGCGCACTGAAGAAGACCCCGCTGCTGAACCTGTGGGATGAGTCCCCGCTCTATCTCTCGCTGAAGGGCAATCTCTCATCATATGGTCAATCTGCCCGCAGGCGTAGCAAGCATCCGAACCCAGACGACATTGTCCGGAATGCAATTTACCGCACTGGCTACACCGCGGTACTGGAGGTCTCCTCTGGCTAAAGTCTCCCCTAGACTGTGAATCTGAGGCCCTCGAACTCTGCCCCTGGCCTGACTGAGTAGAACGATCAACCCTCCTATCTGAGAATCTAGGAGTGCACTAGTCACTGACTTACTTGAGTGCCTAGAATGGGTCTGTCTCGGTCCCCCTTGGTACTCACTGCTCTCCCCCATAGATCTAGCCCTCTTACCTTGTCTTTTGTCACCCTCACGATCACTTCTCTGCTGTCGTTGTCGTTCCTCGAGGTTCTGAGCATGGGCCTCTATTCGGGCGAGGCTGTCACACAATATATGAACAAGTGTGGTCCTAAACCACTCACAAATCTATAGACTCGGTCTCCCATGTCAGCCACCATAGTCGGAGCATACCGGGCCAATGAGTTAAATTGCATACTATACTCTCGGGCACTCATGCTTTCCTGTTTCAAATTCAAGAACCTGTCCGCTCTAGCTCGGCGGACTTCAGGTGGCAAGTAATGACGAATAAAGGCATCCACAAATTCTTGCCAAACGGGAGGTGGTGCGTTCTCTCCCCTTGATATCACCCAATTTTTATACCATAGTACCGCCACGTCGCGAAGTCTATATGAGGCCAACTCCACGGATTCGGTCTCAGAAGCATGCATAAGTTTCAGCGTCCGCAACATCTCATCGATAAAACCTTGTGGGTCCTCATCCGGCTTCGACCCGAAAAATTCTGGAGGGTTTAGAGTAAGGAAATCACGGGCTCTTGTACTAGCCGAAAGATCACTTGGGCCCGCATTCTGTCGTTGTGCCTGAGCGGCAACCAACTGTGTCAATAAATGTATGGCCTCGGACACTTGTTGACCCGAAGAACCCGGTGGATGAATCGGAGTTGAGGCTCCTCCCTGCTCTTCTACATTGGGTGCGGCCTCACTTTGCGATTCACTTTCCTCTACCTCCGCCGGAGGCTCCCTTTCTGCCCGCTTCTTCGTCGTAGCTTTGCCTTTCCTTTCGGCGGCATTTTTTTGAAACCATAACGTACTTTTAGGAAGAACATAATCCTAAGCATGGATCTATCGCACGATCTCATGAAAAGAATAATGGTCATTTTCCTAAATGCCCTGTAGCCTCTTGTTTATTAGCGTGGCGCGCAACACACCATAAACAAGACTCTACTAGACACGGCTCGCAGACACTTCCTAGGGCGAACTGCTCTGATACCACTTCTGTCGCGACCCAGCTAGGGGCCGCGATGGGTACCCGGAGCAAATCACCAAGCACCGCTCACTCTACTACTTGTCTTGCTCATTTAATACTCTTTTATCAATTTTACATAACAATTGTAGGAAAATCATATTTATCCAAAACATAAATACTTTATATACATTTGCCTCTCGGCCATCAAAATAATATACATACATATGGAAACATCTTGTGAGACCATCTAACCCACACTGCGTATCTACGAGCCTCTACTAACATAATGAATACATAGACGGAACAAGACTCCGTCATGCCCAAAATATGCATATAGGAATGTACATCAAAAGAATAGCATAAGCACTTCTGAACAATGGAGTGCTATCTATCAGCTGACAGCTACTGAGGACCTGGGCCAAGCTCTCCTCCCTGTCTACCTGTGGGCATGAACACAGCGTCCGAAGAAAGGACGTCAGTACGAATATTGTACCGAGTATGAGAGGCATACATAATTAAATGAGACATCAATAATATGGGGACAACATCAACATGATACATCTGACTGATAATCATAAATAAAGTAATGCATGCTATCTTACTCATACTTATCATCATAACATGTATGCATCATATGCAAGCTGCCCGTCCATCTCGGAACGGTGTGATAATCAATAATATTAGCCCGCGTCCAGGCCTCCCGCGTCCGGGGTACCATCTCATGCCGCCCACTAGTGGTGTCAGCCCACGCCCGTAGGTCGTGGTGCATCCGTATCGCCGCCCGCCGTACCATCTCATGATTGATGTGAATGCAATCATGACATGCTTAACGTAAATACTCATAGTAATATGCTTATCATAAAATACTTATCTTATCATAATGCGTGTATAAGGCTCATGATCAACTTTACCCTATCGGGGTGACGTAAGGTCGTGATCCCCCGGTCACATTATGGAACCATTATGGACATTCTGCCTCACCTTGAAAGGACTAGTACATAAGGTGAGTGTAGGTAAGGAATAACATCATCATCATTCTGGTGTCATCCTATCGTATAACTTATCTCATATAGACATTCATAGGTATAAGCTTTTAACTTCTTGGAATATAAGAACTCATGAAAGGAATGGGGATTCAAGCTAAAAGATTCATGCCATTAGAAAGAAGGGCTGGCCTCACATACCTTGGTCTTTTAGCTAAGATATCGCTCACTTGTTCTCCGTTGATATCACGTTGTTACCTTCATAAGAGAATTTGTATCAACATTAGTAAACTAACTACAAGAACGCATCGCTAATTCTAGGAAAAGTTGGGCAGCGTCTCATTTGCTCATACTAATTTTCTCACGTTCTATATCAACTCCCAATATTTCTAATATTATTTGCAATATCATAATCGACAATCGTCATTTACACACATTTGGCAAAATCCACCATTTTTCTCCAATTTTCCCTTATTTCTACTTCTAGCTCATCCTTGCGTTTTCATGCATTTAATGCTTGTTTCATGATATAAACATCATTTATAACGTATTAGTACTCACAACACTTCAATATTCATAGTTCAATTCCACTATCATTCATTTATGTCACTATTCACTCAATAATGACCCATTTCTATGTTCTTCTACATTTCAAGTGTCTAAGCTTTCCAATACTTCAAACAACATGGAAAAATCATGAAACTTACCTTGGATGATGGTTGAACAATCCTTAAGTTGAAATACATCAATTAGCCAAAACCCTAGTTCCACCTTCTTGGGAATATCTTGACTTAGAAGATCCTTTGATGTGTTCTTACACTTATTTTTATGAATTTGGTGTTGATAATCTTGATATCCCCTTTGATTCTCTTGAATTCTTGTGGAGGAAATATTTGGAGAGTTCTAGAAGTCTCTTGAGTTGTCTTGATGAAAAATGAAATGAAATGAGCTTAAGTCCCTTTTAAAAATCACAAAATCTGATCTTTAATGAAATCTCGTCGGGATGAACAGTGGTCGTAAACCACCATATACGGACCGTATTTTGATTTACGGTCCGTCCTCCATTGCCGTATTTAATCATTTCAAAGACAGAAAGTTTCGGCTGAGGGACATGGCAGTTTACGACCTGGTTTACGGACCGTAAACCAGTTTACGGGTCGTAAACTGGGTCGTATTTAACCATATCATCACTGGGCAGAACTTGAGATTTTTGGCAAGCTGAAGGACGATTGCACTATACGGTCCGTAAATCACTTTACGGGCCGTATAGTGCCATATACGACCACTGGACTGAAAATTTTCCGTGACTTTCTTATTTACAAAAATTCTTAATTAGCCATTCCCGACTTAATAAAACATCATTCACTCAAACTCTTCATCATTCCACTCATCATACAAGTACGGAGATATTTCCGAGGTATAACAGAAACCACATGCACATAAATCAAGACTCGATAGATACGTACATTTACCGACATCTGAAGACTCAGAAACAAGTTTCGGGTCAATCCGACTTAGTATAAGAAAGTTATGAGCGTTTCAAGTACAGAACCTTCTACGAACGTTTCAGAAGCCATTTTGGAAAATCAAAGCAACAATAATATCAAGTACCTTTCGGATATCGTTATGGATCAAATCAGATAGAGCTTTTGGAATCATATGTACGTATCAAAATACATCAAGGACTCAATGGAATAATCAAACGTGCTATCATTTGAAAATCAAAACTTTAGTCATATCAATTATCGTTCGAATGCCATTCGGAAACATATCAAATAGAACTTCGGACAACATAGATACGCATCAAAACCATATGAAACAGCTTATGGAAATCAAGAACGTTAGCCATCCTAGTGGCTCTAAGAATGGGAGTTTCTTTGGAATCATATACATATACTTTGTCATGTTGGTTTCACAAAGATCATGCCAAAAGAAAGAAAGGGTAAGCCTTACATACCTGTTCCACGTCCTATTAGCTACGCTTATTCGTCCAAGCTCGTTAGTCTACATTCAAGGAGATTTACATAATCATCAAACACATTGTCACACACTTGTCTTAATCTTTCAAATAAACTCATTTATAATCTGCCGAAATTTCGGCAGCATTTCCCCTGTAAATACACCATCCCCGAGAATCTAACTCGGCCAATTTTATCAACAACAATTCGAGAATTCAACTCGGCCAAATTATCAACAACAATATCAACAATCACATCTCCAACATCAACAATTATTTCAAATGCATTCTAACACTAACAATTCTTTCTACACAATTCGACGACATTTCATTTTTATTCAACTCAATCACATATATTCAAGCTAACACCAATGATCCCACATTCAAGTATTTATCCGAAATCATTCTAACATGATTCAAGAATACTTCAAACAATTCACATAATATTCACAACAACCCAATCAACAGGCCGCTTCACCCGAAACCTTCCAAATTCAACAAGAACCATAACAACACATTTCCTTCTTTCAAATTCAATTACAACAACCCGACTTACAATCTTCCAAACACATGTCTTACTTCCAAATTCATGAATTATATTTACAACCTACACATTAGCAATATCATTCCTACAAATATAAGAAACCATACTAATGTCACATTAACTTCTTCAACAATCCCACAATGATTCCAACTTCATTTCAATTCATCAAACCTTCATTTTTATTGTGGAATCCACAATATCAACGATCAAACTACTAAATAAAATCAATTCATCATACCTACACAACATGGCCCTATTCGGCCACCACCTCCACATATATAAATCATGAATTTCATCCATTTCCACATACTTCATCACTCACAAATCATCCATAATAATTTTACCCTATCGGTATCAACTTTCAAAGCATATTATGAACCTATATTTCATTCTCTTCTTTTCCTATTCCTGGGAAAATTTGGGCAGAGTTTCCTCTGTACTTCTTACTATCTCAGAATCTTCACGCAGGAAATACCAGCAATGCCTCACAGGGCCAACATATATGCACATATATCATATCGTATCATAGCCACACAGGGCTCCCAACTTCGAGTAAAAGGTATAAAGGTGTCGGAACTTACCTCACATATCACACCTCGAGACGTACCTGATCCTTTGACGATCTGTTCTGCTATACTTTCCTATCCACCTCCTCTTTCATCCTCCAACTTAACGTTTCATTCATGTTTCAAGATTCTTACCTTATCCAACATGCCTCTTTCGCACCGTAACTTACCTGTGTACCTTGTAACTGCCAATATCATCGGTCGCTTTCTTCTGCCGATGTCGTTCTTCAGCTTAAATCAAAAATTAGTATAAGGAATTTCATTTCCTATGGCTGGGCTCTATCGCACGATCTTAGATATGAAAGAAAGGTAACATCCTAAATGTCCTGTAGCTTCCTGTTTATAGATGTGGTGCACAACACATCGATAAACAAGATTCTACTAGATATAGTCTGTAGACACTCCGAGGACGAACTGCTCTGATACCACTTTTGTCACGACCCAACCCCGTAGGCCGTGACTGGTGCCCGAACTGGGCACCCGTATACCAACCTGTTACATATAACATCTAACTGAAACTATGACAATACGGAAACTTATAAACGAACTCCAAAATTCGAAACATCATCATATATATATACTTCCAGATCAACGGTCTCCTGAGGAGTCACAACTAATCATATCATGAAATAATACACAAGCCGACAAGGCTGCCATCACATATCAATATCGTATGCAAGCCGACAAGGCTGCTACTAGAGACGAACATCAAACCACAGCACATCTTATAGACACAGCTGAACAGAACCCATACACAACCCACACATATGTCTACAGACATCTAAGAGTACGAATAGCGAAATATGACGGGACAGGGCCTCGTCGTACCCCTGGATAGCATATACATATATATATATATCATAAGATTCAAACCAAAAGTCTAGACTCCGGAACAACGAAGTTCTCCAAGACAGCAGAAAGGGAGTCCTAAGCTGGCGGATCACCAAAGCGAGTATCTACACCTGCGGGCAAGAAACGCAGCCCCCAGAAGAAAGGGGGTCAGTACGGAATATGTACTGAGCATGTAAAGCATGAAATACAGTAAACAAGATCATAACTGAAATAAGGAGTACAGAAAACGAGTACAATAACCAGAATACCAAAATGCTTTCCATTGAAACATAAATCATGCATGTCAATATCATATATCATATCCGGCCCATTATGGGACTCAGTGAACATGGTCGCCACCCCGTCTTTGGCGCCATAACACAGCATACTCCAGAACACAGTATAACTCCATAACACAGCATAACTCCGTAACACAGCATAACTCCGTAGCACAGCATAACACCATAACACAGCATAACACCATAATATATATATATATATATATATATATATATATATACCGTACCCGGCCCTCTAGTGAGGAACTCGATGAACAATGCAGGGAAACTGTACACGAATACATATCCTGGCCCGAGACTCAGTGAAAGACATATTGAGGCATGCACGAGCAGAGTAGTGAGAAACTATATGCAATTTAAAAACATTTTCAAAGACTCAATAGAATAATCAACACGAATTACAATTTGAAAATCATGACAATAGTCGTATCAAATACCTTTCGAATGTCACTCGCAACATATCTAACATCCCTTGAATGTCATCACGAGTATATCACAAAGCCTTAAGGATCATAGTCATATGTCACTATAGTATGAAACACCTTATAGAAGTCCAGCCACTAGTTATCATAGAGTTCCTAAGAATAGGAACGGATATATATCGACTATTAACCAACGTACAGAAAACTGAAGAGGGAGGCTCAATCACTTGAGAATTGTAACATCAAGAAGTGAATAAGAATCATAAATATCACTCAAAGCTTATGAATGGAATTACCCCACAGTTCATATCATTCATCAGTTAAATCTAAGACATGCCAAAAGAAAGAAGGGATAGCTTCACATACCTGTTGACGACTAATCGCAAAACTGTACACTTTGTCGCTCTTTTATCCTAATTAACATAAAGGTAACGTTATTGTCAGTAACTATACTTTCTAGTTCGTAAATCCATAGCCCATCACTTTGTAGAACTTGTTCTTTAACCTATACATTCTCGTTTAGGGTTTTCCATTAGTTTAGGGCTTAATGAAAATCGGGCAGCATTTCCCCTATATATCCGCCTAACCCGAATTTCTAATTGTCCTCTTGTCAACACAGAAATACCAACAACAACGATATACACATAAAATTCTCACAATTCAACCCATAACAATTCTAACAACCCAAGAACTTCTCTTAATCCATTTCAACCCACAATTTCCTATAACATCGATTTCATGCATTTTCTTAATTCCAATTTCGTCCAATCCAATTCTAATAATTCCATTACAATACTATTAACACAATTACATCATAAAACAAGAAAATCTTTCCTAAATTTTCTGGGAGGAAATTCTACTCTTAATTGCTCCAATTTCGCAATTTCTTCTTCTCCAACTTAAAATCCAATGTTGCTATCACCTCCTTGAATTTGTACTACACTTGAAAATTAATCAAAACAAGGAACCAAATATGTTTTCCCAACAGCCATGGCTGGCCGAAAGGTGGCAGCCATGGCAATGTTCTTTCTTTTCTTTTTTAACTAGTTTTGTGCAAAATGAATTATGAATGGCAAATTTTGTCCTTGACACCACTATATATATGGTTGGCCATTGATATACACGTTCCCCTCCTTTGTGACTCATGAAAATTAATTTGCTGATTTGTTTGTTTTGTTTTTTTTATTAAAACGGGTGGGGCCCACTATTTAAAAATTAAATTAATTAATTAATTAATTAATCCCTAATCCCTACTTAATAATTTAATCATAATTAATTAGTTCCTAATGTCCAATAATATTTCCATACCAAATAAAATTTATAAATAATTCATGTTCTAATTTAAAATTGAAATTTAAAGGTTTCTATTTCGTGTCCGAAAATGACTCCCCCTTTATCTTGAGTCGACTTGCTTGCGAATAATTTGATGTATAAATATACGGGGTATAACAAAGGGCGTCATGAGATTTGGCAAAAAGGGTAAGCTTAGCCCTCGGTATATTGGGCCTTGCAGGATTTTTCGCAGGGTGGGCCAGGTAGCCTATGAGTTTGATTTACCTTCAGATTTAGAGTCAGTCCATCCGGTTTTTCATGTATCAATGTTTCGCAACTATATTTGAGATCCTTCTAGAATTGTACCCGTAGATGATGTTCAAGTTACCGAGCAACTATCTTAAGAAGAAGTTTCCATTGCTATTCTAGATAGGCAAGTTCAGAGATTGAGGCCTAAAGATGTAGCTTTAGTGAAGGTCCTTTGAAGGAATAGGATTAAGGAAGAAATGACCTGGGAAGCAGAAGAAGATATGAGGTCTCGATATCCACACTTGTTTCCACTCTAAGAGGAGGTTCAGACAGAGACACCATTGTCTTCAGGTGCGTAATGCTTCTTTTTATGATTTCTTGGTCATGTGGGGCCATTATTGTTATCATTGTTGTGGCCCTGTGAGGCATTGTATATTTTGGGTTTTTTGATAGGATGTTAGTGGTATAGTTACAAGGGAGACTCTGCCGAATTTTTTGTTGAATCCCTAAGAGTCTAACCTTCGAGGACGAATGTTTCTAAGGGGGCAAGTATGTTAACCTCGTAGTTTTGTACATTGAGATTCGTCGTGTGTTAGTGGTTCTAGTCATAGATACTAGAGTTATCAAGGTTAAACGAGATTAGATAAGTTTATCTTATAGTTATAAGGGGTTAAGTTCATGTTTAGTAGGTGTTGGAAGGATTAGAGGCTCAATGAATCGACGAGAATACGTTTCGACAAAATTTGAGATTTACGATGGGTTTCACTGACCATATATGGTATACGGACCGTGAAATTTATGGACCTCACTGAAAATTGAATCAGTGTGTGGTGGCTTTCTGTTGGTGATTTACGGTCCAAATGTACGGAGCGTAAATAATTTACGGTCCCTATATTGGACCGTATATCTGAGGCGGTGGCAGCCTACTTTTTATATATATTTTTTACCCTTGTTCATTTTAGCTCATTTCAACATTTCCCAAAGTCCATGAAAGCTCTAGAATTCTCTTCTAACCATATCTAACCAATCCTCAAGAAGAATCAAAGATTAAAAGTGCAAAGCAAGTGATTCAAGATTAGGGTTTTATATTGAATCCTAGTGTTGCTTCTTGTGCTGACCTTGGGAAGAATTTAAGGGTAAAGAAACTTCTATGTTGGATGGTTATTGGGCTTTGGAGGTAAGCTACTACTTTTTTTCATGATCATGGAATTAGTTAGCTTTTCTACTACTTGTTAAATGAGGAAATGGTGGAGAGAAAGCTTAAACTTGTTTTTGGCTATAAGTTGAGTTGTGAATTGATCTTGATCATGTTGTTGCTGTGTTATTAGGATGATTTCCATGAATTAGGATAGAACTTGATGTTGTTAAGATATTATTTAATTTATACCTCATGGGTGAGAAGAAGGGAAATGTATATCATTCCCATATGTTAGTGTATTTGAAAGTTGATTGATGAATATCCTTGTATTATTGTTAAAGAAAGTATAAGAGGCTCATATGAGGTATTAATTGTTGTTATGGACTGATTATGAAAGATGTTTTGGGATTGAATTAAGCATAATTTGAATGTAATATTTTGATTATGAAATTGTTGATGTTTTATTGTGGTTTGGGAGTTGTTTTTGAGTTGAGGAAATAGAAAAGGCACGGGGAGATGCTGCCCAATTTTCCGTTAGCTCATTTATTAATTTATTTTGACCGTATAAGCATTTCAATGACTTACCCATAGTGTGACTCATCTTGAATGTAGATTTACAAGCTTGGGAGGATAAGCGTTAAGTAGTTAAGGAGACGAAAAGATATGTTAAGGCTATCCGCTTCATCCTTACGACATGATCCTTTGATACAAATCCATTCAAATGATATCCGTAATGTCCCCATTCCTAGATATGATATAAATTTATGGTTCTTGATGTTCTTATGATATTATTGATCGTTGTCTTATGGTTGTTGATTGTTATACCTCAAACATTTTCACGTCATTTGCGTCGTGAGTGAACTAACGTAAGCTCGGAGAGTTCATGGAACCCTTATAAGGTTAAGGAATACTCTTAATAAATGTTAATTAAGTTTATAAAGGTTCTGGGATCAATCAAATCGAAGAAAATAAGTTTGTCGAAAATTTGGGAAAATTTGGCAAACTTTTGGACGGAAATTTTTGGTCAACTTTAGAGAAGTATATCTTTTAGCATACGAAGAGTTTTGAGGTAAAGTAAAAGCCTAAAATGAAGTTCATCAATTCTAGTTTCCAACGCGACAAACCTCTAATCGATATGACATCAAAGTAGAGAGTTAAGGACGTTACAAGTTAGGCCGGCAGAGCAGAGACGCGCAACTACATTGCGCGAATGGGATAGCTACAGTGCCCGACGCGCTACTATAGTGCGCAAACTTTTTAGGTCGGTGGAGCAGACCTTGGCAATTATATAAGGACCCCTTTTGGTCATTTTTGGGTCATTTCCCAACTCTAGACCCTTCCACAACATGCACATGTATTCCTACAAGTCTAGAAACCTCTCCAAACATATTCTATCATATTTCCAAGCCTAAACCAAGGATCAAAGTGAAGATTAAAGTGGTTAAAGGTTCCAAGTGAGGTCTACACTTGTCTCATCTTCTTGAAGATTTGGGTGAGTATTTTTATGGTGGAGTAACCATGGAATAAAAGTGTTCTTGAATTTTGAGGTAAGATTTCATCTTAGTTTCATGTTTATGAGTTTGTTTGATAATTATGTTAAGATTTGAGGAGAAGAAATTGGAGGAAAAGTTCAAATATACATTTGATGATATTTTGAGTTGTGAATTAACTTGAGTTAAGATTGCTAGCATAATTTGACCATAATATTATTATGAAGGATAATAATGATGTTAAAAAATTGTCGTATATAAGTGTATAAGGGGTTGTATAAAGTTGTTGTTATGGATTGATTATGAAAAATAGTTTTGGGATCGAATTGAGTGTAGTTTGAATGTAATCTTTTGATTATGGAATAGTTGATGTTTTATTATGCTTTGGGAGTTGTTTTGAAGATTGGAGGAGGTAGAAGATATAAGGGAAATGTTGTCTGATTTTCTTTAGCTTACCAATTAATCTAATTTGACATTGTAAGTGTTTCAATGACTTACCCTTAGTGCGAATCATCTTAAATGTAGATTTACAGGCTCAGAAGGATAAGCGTTGAGTTGCTAAGGAGACCCAAAAGGTATATCAAGGTTGTTCCTTCTTTTCTTAGCATGATTCCATATATGGTAAAAACATTTAATGAACCTTATGACAAGGGGTTTGTCAAAGTAGAGCTTGTCATATTATTGCGTAGTTTCCGAGTGTTATGTTGTTATTTCCGAGGGGCCATATCCCCTCACTATGTCCTTGAGTTTATAGAGAGACAGAAGAGGCATGTTACCGTATCAGTATTTTTAACATATGCATGATATACATATATTTTCTTTAGCCTGGCCACTTGGTCAGTGAGACATTTTCTTTTGCCTGACCTACGGGTCAGTGAGACAGATATGCCTAACCTACGGGTTAGTGAGACAGATATGCCTGGCCTACGAATCAGTGAGCAAGATTTCCTGGCCTACGGGTCAGTGAGACATATTGCCTGGCCGACAGGTGAGTGAGACATATTGCCTGGCTACTTGGCCAGTGAGATTTTATAGTTGCCTGGCCACTTGGTTAGTGAGATATATATTAATAATATATTGCATTTCATATGAGACAGGTCAGTTGAGATATTCTGGGAATTCTTTGGCCTCCAGATTCTACTATTTTCAGTTCAGTTTCAGTTATCGTTTACCTTATATACTCGGTGCATTGTTTTGTACTGACTTCCCTTTTTCTTGGGGGCGCTGCGTTAATTCCCGGAGGTTCAGGTAGCCAGACAGGCGATCCAGCTCAGTAAGTCTTCCATTCAGCTACAGACAGTGCACTCCACTCGGATCGGAGCTGCAGTCCCTTTTGGTATGCTATTTTTACATGTAGATATGGATATGACGGGGCCTTGTCTTGTCCCTTCTACAGCTTGTGTTCCAAAGAGGTCTGTAGATAGTTGTATGTAGTTGGGATGTTATGCAGCCTTGTCGGCTCTCATTTTTGTGGTACATCATATGTAGCGGCCTAGTCGGCTTGCACTACTATCCTCAGCACGTATGTATATATAATATATCTGCTGCTTGTGAGTTCTTGATGCAGAGTCCATTATGTTAATCTTACAGGAGATAGTATAGCTCAGTGATTATAAGATGTATGATAAGATATGCTCGGGAGGTTAGCTCCGGGTGCCCGTCATGGCCCTCTGGCTGGGTCGTGACACCTATAGTCAATACACATCCCCAACAAAACATCCTTCTTTCTTACAAACTACACATGTGCTCCCCACGGTGACGAACTAGGCCTGATAAAGCCTTTTTCTAGAAAATCTTTTATTTGCTCCTTCAACTCTCTTAATTCTGCAGGTGTCATTCTATAAGGAGGAATAGATATTGGTTTAGTATCCGATAACACATCAATGGCAAAATCAATCTCCTGTTCTGGTGGAAGGCCTGGAAGCTCGTCTGAAAACACATCTGGAAACTCATTGACTACTTCAACAAACTGAAGAGTCGGTGGCTTTGCTTCTATATCTTGAACCCGTACTAGATGATAAATATAGCCTTTAGCAATCATCTTCCTTGCCTTGAGATAGGAAATAAACCTACCTCTCGGAGACACAGTATTACCCTTCCACTCTAGAACTGGTTCTCCTGGAAACTGAAAACGAACTATTTTCGTCCTACAATAAACATTGGCATAACAAGAAGCCAACCAATTCATACCCATAATAACATCAAAATCTACCATACTTAGCTCAATCAAATCTTCCATAGTATGACGATCACAGACTATAACCACACAATTTCTATATACCCGTCTAGCTATCACTGGATCACCAACGGGTGTAGACACTTTGAAAAGTTTAATTGACTCAGGTTTCACCACAAACTGACCGACAATATAAGGAGTAACATACGATAATGTAGAACCTGGATCAATCAATGCATATACATCGTGAGAAGATACTGATAATATACCTATAACAACATCAAGTGAAGACTCAAGATCCTACCGACCTACCAATGCATAAATGCGGTTCTGTGGTGTTACATCCCGAGTTTTCATGCGTTGGAAAATGTGTGAGTTAAATGGCACTAGTAACGGAAATGAGGTTATCCCCCAAGCTTATAGGTGGTTAGAGTGAGTACAGATGTATTTTAAGGATTAGAAGTCAAACAAATCGAAGAAAATAAGTTTCGTCAAGGTTCGAAATTTATTCGAATTAAATATGGTCCAAGCTATAACATCACGTATTTTTGGATTAGGAAATTGAACCACCCAACATGAGAAAATTTACCCGAGCCCGAAGGATTTGGTCATATTCAAGCATGCAATTTACAAGCTCGATGTATAAAAGGATGAAGTCCTGAAATGATTTAAGATGGTAAAGAGTGACAACGATGATTGGAAATAATATTTTGTGTGTGACAAAAAAGGCTATGGACTAGTATTATATTACGTGATAATGATAATGAGCTTATGAAATGTGTTAGAAGTGATTCATGTTTAAGTGAATTGAGAACAAGAAATTAATTATTAGCAATTAGTTAATTGCCAAGATTTAGCAGGGACAAAGAATTAGTTGGTGGATAAATGTAATTAAGTGGGGGTTAAAAGGATAAGTTAGGTAGAATGGGATAAGTGTATAATTTCCACGTGGCCATGGATAATGATCATGCATTGACTATTCATTACAAATGTGGAGGTGGTACTTTAGCACAATTCAAGCATTTATGTAACGTAAATGATGTGGACCCATTGTCCACTAAGTGGGAAAAATATATAACCTCCTTTTTGTCCATTAAAATAATGAATACATTAAGAAGCTAATAGAGTGGAGTTGTGGTGAAAGTTGGGGTAGCAACGTTTAGTTAGTATGGCGATATGTGTGTGTATATTTTTCTTTCTTCAATTATAGGAAGTCTCATTAAGAGAAAATGGGCAGCAATGTTATCCAATTGTGTTAGGGATTTCGCGCACCGTATCGATCTCGTTATTCCGTTTTGTCATGTTGTTGGATCCTGACTTTCTTCAAAGTGAAGTATGGTGGAAGAAGAGTAGTTCTTGGCATATAAGGTAATAAATCCTCTCTCCTAGATGTATTTGAGTTATCTGAGTCGTATCTACGTTGCTAGATGAAAGAAATACGAAAGTTATATCGGAAGTCGGATAAATTGTTATTGTTATCGCGTGGGCTGTTTTGGAAGTGATTTAAGAATGGATTCAATTCTATTTGTATATGCATTTGTTGATATTGTTGTTGGTATTCTGATTGATAATTTGGCTAAGTTGGAATCACGAGGATTATTATGTTTTTAGTGAAGACGCTGCCCGAATATCGTTAGATTCCTAAGTAATTAAGGATTGGTTTGAAAGAGTATCTTAATTTAATTATTGGAATATTTGGTATTGTTTGTAGATTGGTGACGCCCGAGACTCAAGTTATGGTTAACTTGAGAAGAGACAAGGTATGTAAGGCAAACCTTCCTTCCTTTGGCATGATTCTTGTTGTTATTCATTTTATATGTACTCCATATGATTTCATTCTTAGACGAGTAAGGTCTAAATGTTTCTTGTGAAGGCTTATTGATATTGTACTCCTATTCTGTTCCGAAGGGAACACCCATAAGGTGCCAATTTGGGTTGTGTATATGGTTTTACTAATGATTTTGAGGAAAAGAGTTTTATACTAAAGGAAACATAAACTTTGAATTTCAAAACCACTCCAAAGGGGGTGCGAGATTTTACTACTACATTTCATTTACGATTTTTGTTTACATTCCATAGTATCATCCCTTTGTATTGATATGATCATTTATTCATTGGGTAGGGCAATAAGATGAAATTGAGTAGAATATAAGTACTAAGAATTTCATAACAATTCTACCCTCAAACCTAGATGTATGTCCTCCTAAGTTTAGTGAGATGCGAATGTGATAAATTCTTATGAAAGACTAAGGAACTAGATTGTGATGAATTGGTTAGTGAATTATGATTTGAATAGAAATTTACATTTGTGGATTGAGTTTGTGTTGATATGATGGTGATATTAAGCCGGAAGCGGCTGCCCGAAGGGGCCACCCTAGCTAAGCCGGAAGCGGCTGCCCGAAGGGGCCACCCTAGCTAAGCCGGAAGCGGCCGTCCAAAGGGACAATTCTATTAGCATGTCGGAAGCGGCATGTGTGTTGGATTGCATTATTTACTTAAAGATTGTTTTGAGACTTCGTGTGCATATTTATGTTTCTTCTAGCGAAGGCTGCATGTATTGAGTTAGATTGTGATTTCTTCTCTCCTAAGTCAAATTATGATTATGATTTGTTACCACCTTACATACTCGGTACATTGTCCGTACTGATGTCCTTTTGCCTTGGGATGCTGCGTTCATGCCCGCAGCCCCAGATTATTTGGCAGGTTAAGTAGTTAGCTAGGATGCTTGAACGTCAGTTGGGATTGGCAAGTTCCACCTCATTCTGGAGTTGCGCTGAGTCATGTATAGATATGTATGATTATAGGTATGCCAGGCCTTGTCCTAGCTCATAATGTTTAGTTTACTTCTTAGAGACTTCTGC
The DNA here is from genome assembly GCF_019175385.1 of Lycium barbarum. Classification (NCBI taxonomy): domain Eukaryota; kingdom Viridiplantae; phylum Streptophyta; class Magnoliopsida; order Solanales; family Solanaceae; genus Lycium; species Lycium barbarum. The sequence goes on from NW_026843482.1 coordinate 109,104, forward strand.
AGACAGTGTCCTGTGGTATGTTTGTCGAGATGTCAACAAAGTGATGTCAGTTGAGTCATTTGTGGATTTTAAAACAGTATGTATTTTAGATGATTTCAATTGGTTTAAAGTACTTATTTGATTGAAAGTTTTCATAATCGTTATAAAGATAATGATTTCTATTTGGAAAAGTTTTATGGTCTTAAAAGTTTTTGAAATGACAGGTTTTGATAGAGCGAATGTCTAAGGGTTCACTCGACTCTGATGAGAGTTGGGTACCCGTCATGCCCTACCAGTGTTTGGGTGTGACATGTGGACCGCTTGAACTGGACGCTCCCCCTCTGCCTCTACCACGGCCTGCTGATGTCTGAGAGATTTTCCCTAGAGGGCGTACAGACGATAAAGAACCTGTTGCTAACCCTGTAGGCTGTACTATACCTCTACCACCTCTCGATGGATAGTCTCGCATCATATCGCTTGTCTGATAACAAGCATTTGATCCTAAGTGGCACTTTCCCAAATGTAGCTTACCACAGTGAGTACGTTGTGGTAAAGGTGGCCTCATCTGGCCTGGATCACCCTATAATGAGAACCTGAGGCTCTGGAACTCTGACATGGTCTGGAATGAATAGGTCGATCAAATCTCTGGCCTGCAAATCATGGAGGTGCACTAGCCGCTGAATTGCCCGAGGGCCTAGAATATTGCTGTCATTGACCCCCTCTAAACTCACTAACAGCACCTCAGGATCTGGCTCTCTTACTATAACCCCTATCATGCTCACACTCACTCTTCCACTGCTGCTGTCGCTCCTCCAGATTCTAGGCATGGGCCTGAATGCGAGAAACATCCATACCTTCCTAAAGCGAGGCCATCAAACAATCATTAATCAAATGTGGCTCCAAACCACTCACAAATCGGTGGACACGATCGCCCATATCAACTACGATAGCTGAAGCATACCTGGCCAGTGAATTAAAATGAAGACTATACTCCCAAGCACTCATGTTCCCCTGTCTAAGGTTCAGGAACCTATTAGCTCTGGCCCATTGAATCGCTGGTGGCAAATAGTGCCAAAGAAAAGCATCTACAAACTCTTGCCATACAGGTAGAGGTGCGTTAACCCCTCTAGAAGACATCTAAGTATTATACAAATGAACAGCAACATCCCGTAATATATAAGAGGCCAACTCTACCGACTCAAAATCAAAAGCATGGATTACCCACAATGTCCTCAACATCTCATTTATGAAGTTCTGCGAACCCTCATTTGGTTTTGACCCGAATAATTCTAGAGGGTTCAAATTAATGAAATCACATACTCTGGCACTAACAGCCCTATCACCATGACCCGCACCTTCTCGCTGAGCCAGAGCAGCTACTAACTGGGTCAACAACTGAATAGCCTCTCTCTTCTCTTGGCCTGAGGCATCTGGGGGAAGAACTGGGGTGCTGGAGCTGGAGCTGGGGCTCCTCTATGCTTCTTTAGAGTGGGCAGAGTATGAGGGGACTGAGATGGCACCTCATTATGGGACTCGCCCTCCTCTACCTCTGTAGGTGGTACCTGTTTAGTTCTCTTTCCTTCTATTGACTTTCCTTTCTGGTCCGCTGTAGCTTTTCTCTTCTCATGTATTGCTGAAATCATAACACGCTGTCAGAAAAAGGGGAGGCCTTACAACATGACTCTATCGGCTGATCTAAGATGAGAAAGAACGGTTAATCATTCCTAAATGCCCCGCAACCTCCTATTTATAAGTATGGCACGCTTCACACCCATAAACAAGACTCTAATTGACATGGCTCATAGACACACCCTAGGACGAACTGCTTTAATACCACTTTTGTCACGACCCAACCAGAGGGCCATGACGGGCACCCAGAGCTAACCTCCCAAGCACCTCTTATCGTACATCTTATAATCATATCTAGGTGGACCACAAAGATAACTCATAACTATCATAATTTGTAAGGGTATTAGTCCAAAAGATAAATGCACATCTATATAATCATAATAAACTATGCCCATATGCGCAAGCCGATAAGGCTGCCAAAAATGATATACAAAATATGAACCGATGAGGTTATAGGACCTCTAGCTATATACATCTATCAACGATCCTCTACATGGATTGCATAACATTATAAAGTTCGGTCAGGACCATGCCATCCCATGTATGTACACAAAAGAATAATACCAACAAAACCGCAGCTCCGGAACAAATGGAGAGCTATTGTGCAATCGCTGATAAAGACTAGGGGTCTGATCCGTTTCCCTGCCTATCTGCGGGCATGAACGCAGTGTCCACAAACAAAAAGACGCTAGTACGAATAATGTACTAAATATGCAAGGCATGAATAACAACACAAATATGAAGGAAACATAAGATAGGAGAAATAACCTGTACATCTGATTGCCTCTTAAGGCGGATATCATTCATGCTTAGCTTTTTTTAAAAAAAAATTCATACATACGTATATAATATCCTGCCCGGCCATTTAGGATCGGTGTTATCATCATCATCCCGCATCTGGGGTAACATCATAACCTGCCCACTGCAGTGGTATGCACATCTATGTACCTGCCTGGCCGACTATAGCGCGACGCGGTGCGAGAAAATACATACATACATATATATATATATAGCATGCATGAGAAGCCAAATAAAAGCTATAACTCTATCAGAGTGACATAAGGTCGGTAAACCTCCGATTTCCATTTTGAAATCATCATCATCGCTATATCTCACCTTGAAGGAACAACTATCATAAGATGAGATCAACAACAATGAACAAGATCAATAATCATGCAACAAAGCTCAATAATATCATGAGAACATCAAGAACTATAAACTTTAGTATTTCTATAAATGGAGTAATCATGGAGTACATTTGTACATATGTTTGAATCGAAATGATCATGCCATAAGAATGAATGGGTTAGCCTTAACATACCTTGTCGTCTCCTTAACTACTTAACGCTTATCCTCTCAAGCTTGTAAATCTACATTCAAGAGGATTCATACTAGAGTTAACTCTTAAAAACACTCATAAGTTCAAACTAGAGTAATTAGAGAGCTAGCGGAATTTGGGTAGCACTTCCCCTATTTTATCTACTTCCACCATATTCCAAATCAACTCCTAAATAACAATAACAACATCAACAATTCCATGATTAAGAGATTTCATTCAAATTATACCCAATACAATCCTAAAACTTCTTCTCATAATCAATTTATAACAACAACTTCAACACAACCCCTTATACAGTTGTATACAACACTTTCTCAACATCATTATTATCCCTCATAACCAGATTATGCTAAAAAAATGCTAATAATTATAGCTCAAGTTAATTTACTACTCAAAATATAATCAAATTCATATTTGAACTTCTTTTTTCACTTTCTTTCCTCAATAAAGTTGTACAACAATCAATCAACCTGAATAACATGTAATAGAGATGAAACCTTACCTCAATCACATAAGAAATTTTTTGGATCAAATTATTCCACTAGAATAAAACCTCCAACTATAACACCAAAGGAATACTTGGACTCTACAAACCCTAGTGAACCTTCCAACACTTGAATCTCTTGGTTTTAGCTTTTTAATCTTTGATTTCACTTGGGGTTGGTTAGATATGTTTAAAAGAGAGTTCTAGAACTTTCATGGACTTAGGGAAATGTTGAAATGAGCTAAAATGAATAAGGGTCGGAAATATATCATAAAGAAAATCTGGCACCGACTTAGATTTACGGTCCACTTTTACGGACCGTAAAAATTATACGGTCCGTATAATAGGACCGTAAAATCCAATCTTTGGCTCACCCCTTATGGAACCTATTTATGATGGTGGTCAGCTAGATATATGGTCAGTAAAAATTACACGGTCCGTATATCCAATCATAAAACCCAACTTTTTCCTGAAACATATTCTCGTCGATTTGTTCAACCTTTACTCCTCTCAACACATACTAAGCATGGACTTAAACCCTCACATGCTTAAGATAAGCATATCTAATTCCCCATATCCTCGTAAATAACTCTGCTTCCAATACTTGTGGCAACCATCTCATGAAGAAACTTGATGCACGAAAATACGGAGTGTAACAGAGGAAATACCTTGTAACTATAGGAAATATTAGAGAGTCCTTTAGTGATCAAGTGTATACCCTATAGCATTAGTGCCCGAGATCTACCTGTCAAACACTCCTAGACATACATTCGAGAGATAAACATGAAATATAGATGGGCCGTATATAACTTCTGACAATATCCTGCTATCTCATGTGCAATGTGCATAATAAGCGTAGTGAACCAAAACTCCAAAAGATATATATAAATATATATTGTCACGACCCGACTAGGGGACGCGACGGGTACCCGGGGCTAACCATCGAGCACCGCTCGTTCTATTACTCGTCATACTCATTTACGCTTTTTTACCATTCATAACTCATAATAATAAGACAATCATTTTTCATTTTTAAAAAAAAACATAATTGATTTTTATATACATACGCCCTTCGGCTATCAAAACAATATATATATACATATATACGTAATAGCAACTTCGTGAGACCATATGACCCACATTGCGTATGTACGAGCCTCTACTGGAGTGCTAGACATATGGACGGGACAAGGCCCCGTCGTGCCCAAAATACATATACATATATATATACTCAAAAGGAGAAACCCCGTTCGCACCTCCGGAATAATGGAGTGCTCCTGAAAATCTGTTGGTAGCTCCTATAGGTCTGCGCCGTCTCCCTGTTTACCTGTGGGCATGAACACAGCATCCAAAGAAAACGGATGTCAGTACGAATATTGTACTGAGTATGTAAGGCATGAAAGAAATAAACATAATAGAGAAATCATAAGTCATAAGGTGAAGGTAAAACCTGCGCGACCTTTAAGTATGAATACATTTCATACAAATATCATATATTCATAATCGTCGTATATGAATCATCATAGCGTATACATCATTATGTCATATAATTCATCATCGTAGTACCGTATCTGCTCATACACATAAAACATTATCCGTATTCGGCCAAGTAGGGGCTCGACAATATCCATATTCGGCCACGTAGTGGCTCGACAGTATCCGTATTCGGCCACGTAGTGGCTCGACAGTATCACATACATATCTTTCGTATTTGGCCACGTAGTGGCTCGACCATATCACATACATCATAACAAGGATAAGTATATCTCATCATCATCATTGTCATCACATACATCTTATAGGTGTACCGTAACCTTTCATTAATGCACACATTGAAATTTAAAGACAATCTATGAAAATCACATCATAATCGTAGCACGAATTTCATATAAGTATCGTATGATAGTTTTTATAATCTTTTAGGCTTAAGCTCATCATTAACATTATCGTTTCTATAGCATATCTCTCACCATTATCTCATATGAAATCCTCTATGAACATAGACTCGTAATATTTCGGAACATTGGTCATAGGACGTGCATTAAGGATTATGGACAATCTATAACAATGTCGGGGTGACATAAGGTCGAGAACCCCCGATTACATTATGGAGCATTCATACATAGTCTGCCTCACCTTGAAGGAATTAGTATATAAGGTGAGTGTATACAACAAGCAACACCAATAGATCAAAGTTAATGTCGTTAGCTTTGTAGAAACATTATACCATGAACACTAGGATCTTTAGACTTAAGTTTATCATCTTCATTATTGCGTTCATAGCATGCCTCTTATCTTTATCTCACATGGCTATTCTTGATCATAAACTCTTAGTTTTCCGGAAGGTATGAAGGTCATGGAGAGGTAGGGAACATAATATCATAGAAGTTACATAAGGATGATTAGTTCCGTAAGAATGTCGTATCCTAACTTTAGAACTTATATACTTATATTCATCGTCGGTATCGTCATGCTCGTAGCATATCTCTTTCCTTTATCTTGTGAAGCTCTTCATAATTGCAGACTCATAGTTTTTGGTACGTTGGAAAATCATGAAGAAGGAGGGGACATCATATCATAAGATTCATGCCTTGGAAAGAAAGGACTAGCCTTACATACCTTTGTCGTTTACTAATATGTCGCTTGCTTGTTCTCCTTTAATGCCCACGTTTGTACCTTCAAGAGAAGTCACATTAACATTAGTTAATCGGCTATAAGAACGTGTTGCTATTTCTAAGTAAAATTGGGCAGCATTTACTTTGTTTATACAACTTTTCCCATATTCTATATCAACTCCCAAAGGTTCATAACAACATTCATCATTCATCTACATTTCCCATAACTCACCATTTCCTTTCAATTTCTCCACAATTATGATTATAGCTCACTATCGCTTTTTCTCATATATAATACTTATCCCATGTTCTAAATGTCATTAATAACATAACTATACTCGTAACATACGAAAAATCATGATTCATATTAAGCTACAACTCAAAAATGTCACTATTCATACTTTCATGACCCATTTCCTATATCTTTCTACAATCCAAGTGTCTCCATGTCACGACCCAACCCCGTGGGCCGCGACCAGTGCCCTAGCTGGGCACCTATACGTACCCGATACCCAAATTAGCATATTATCAGAATAATAATATAATAATAACATTAGTGGATGCTACAGAATTTAGCAGAAGAGCAGACTTGGCACACAGAAGCCGATAAGGCTGTCATATAACAAAACATCCCAAACATATGTACAGAACCCACACAGATGTATCCACAGACCTCTACAGAACATATCGCAATCATAAGACGGGATAGGGCCCCGTCATACCCTGAACAAAGTACATATCCAGATAGCAGTGACAGACTGTACCAAAAGATGGGCTCTGTAGAAGAGAGCGCCCCAAAATAGCAGAAATGGGATCCTAAACGTGCGGATCAGCAAACCTGTCGTCCGTACCTGCGCGGCATGAAAACGCAGCCCCCGAAGAAAGGGGTTCAGTACGAAATATGTACTGAATATGTAAAGCGGAATCACAGAAGTCAAATCATAATGATTACAGAAAATGGGTACAAAATCCAGAGTGTCAAATGCATATTTCCAAATCAGATAGAATGTGTACAGAAACATATGTCATATCATATCATATCCGGTCCCTCCCACGGGACTCGGCAGACAGAATGTGGCCACCCTCCCAACGCTGGTGCCACTATACAGAGGAATCAGAAAAAGGGGCGTGGCCCCGTATCATATAATGTCATATCAAAATGGCCATAACAGATCATATCAGAATAGGCGGACATGGCACATCATACTCCACAGACCCATGTACGCGTATACCTGCCCCCTCACATCGGGACGCGGCGAACAATGCAGAGAATTACGCTTGACAACATATCCTGGCCCGGGCTCAGTGTGGGAAACATTGGGACATCCACGAATGGAGTAGTGAGAGACTAATGCAATTTAAAAATATCATAAATGGTTTCAAAGACTCGATGAAGCGTATCAAAGCCAAACAAATCCAATGGAGTCGGACGGAATCAGAACTAATACAATTCGGATATCATAATAATTTACAGGAATATAACCTTCCTGAAGTCATTCCGAGTGTCAAAATAATTTATAAGATTTAATAGAATATTTAAAATAATATTCTTTAAGCGATTAGTAAGGTAATCAAAACATTTCTTTCAAAAATCGCTTAAAAAGTAAGCTTTAGCATATTAGGGGCAAAACCGGAAATAGTGGGCCCGCCTCGGGACAAATAAGGCGGCGGGCTCAAATTATGCCCTCTAAGCTTATGGTATCACCTAAAAAGGTTATACAGACATTCTATGACTTTCCAAGTAATTTGGAGCAAAGTTGCATAATTTCAAGAAATAGCGTATCAAAGATGGTTCAATTCTACTGAAGGAAAAACTGAAATTTTGTCTTGCGGATTCCGAGGGCCAAGAGGTCCTTCGAGGCCCGGATCCGACTCTAACACACTAAGGGCATGCCAAGGGAAGAATTGGGTTTGCTTTACATACCTTTCACGCTCCTTAAGCCTTTCCAAACTCACTTCCCGTTTCGTCGAAAAACTGCAATTGGTCAAGTTTACCAATTGTGAGTTATTAATGCCATTATTACAACTTTAATCATATTTGGCTACCGAAATTTCGGCAGCACTTCCCCTATACATATGGCACCTCGAGAATTCAACTCGGCTAGAAATCATCAACAACAACCCAAACGACGACATTAACATCAACAAAGAACATTAAGAACACAAATATCCTTCAACAAGACATTCTTCTCACAAGTTGACATAACCTTCATTTCAATCCAAACTTTCACTAATATCAATAATTTCACATTCATCAACAATCAAGATCATCACCATATAGTTCTAGATACATTTCATATCGATTGCCTTAAGATATACACTTGATATACATAATATACAATTGTCCGCCAAAGTCTTAACTTATGCAAAACATCAAATCTTTGGCATGCAATTCCATAACAAGTTTCCAACTTCCAAATTCATCAATGATTATCACCATTAACAACCAAACAACTTCATTTCCTTAATGTCGGAAAATCATACTAAAACGACATAAGTTTCTACATTCCAATTCAATACAAACTTATATCATTCTAACTTCATTTCTATGCCAAGCATTACAACAACACTCCAATACACTAAACAAACTTAATCAATTCCACTCCATAGCCAACATACCACACGGCCATATGCTTATTTTTCCATATCAACTAAATTCATCTAACTTTCAATTCCCACATGCATTTCATCACAATCATAACTAGAATATAACATAAATTCAATACAATTTGGCTATACAACATGCATATACACACGGCTACAAGCCATATACCAAACCCACATTGCAAACTTCCATTTCTTCATACAATCAACACATTTCCATATACTACAACACAATCAAAACTTCACAACACAATAAAAAGGTAGAAATTCATACCTTTTCTTCAAGTTTCCTTCACTTGGAGATGTAGTCACTTTGATGATTCTAATGCTCCCCACTCCAATCCAACTATACCAAGTTACAAAGGAACCTTGACTTAGTAGGAAATCAACAAGAAATAAATTTTTGAAGCAAGATTTTTGGTACCTATTTTTTCCTAGCAAACCCGAAACCCTCTTCTTTCTCCTCTTCTATTTTTTTGTTCTTGGTTATCTCCTTTCATACTTATCATAGTCTTCAATTATATAAGTATTGAAGTGCTTGGTCACATGACCAAGCACATGACCCATAAAATGGGCTTGGACCAAGCCAAAGTGGCCGGCCAAGCACCCCATTTTGGGCCTCACTTTGCTTCAATTATTTTTTGAGCCCAATACTTATGGATCACATTTTGTAATTCCCGAAACAAATTTTCCAAATTCCAAAATTACCCTTAACCTTGTCCCACACTTTCATGACTCTATTCTTTCATGCATAACTCCTATGTTCAACAAAATATCAAATTGATCTTATATCTCAAGAATCCAATGTAATTCAAGTCTTTCCAAACGTGTGAAAACACGGGTCATAACACTCAACTTCTCCATACTTTAACATGCAAATACCATCAAACTTACCTTAGATATTGTAGGAAAAAGTCTTGAGTGATGTTACTCTTCTTGCACTAAAACCCTAGTTCACCTCTCTTGAAATTTCTTGACTTGGATGAACTTTGATGTGTTTGTCACACTTAGTTTTGTGGATTTGATGAAGTTGATCATTAATTTTTCATGAGTTCTTGTATATGAAATGTGTGGAAGCTTCTAGAGAGGTCTTGAGTTGTGGAGAATGAAAAATGGAAATGAAATAAATGAACTTGGTCCCTTATAACTTGAAATCTGTTCCGACGTCATTATACGGTCCGTATAAATTTATACGGTCCGTATAATCGACCGTAAAACTGCTCCAGTGACCATCCTCTCTGTGTCAATTTGACGGAACATTGTACGGGTTGTATAATTTTATATGGTCCGTACAATCGACCATGAAATCAACCCTTCAGCAACTTCATTCTGTGGCACTTCTACGGTCCATTATACAGTCCGTATAATCGACCGTATAACCCATCAGTTTACTGAATATTATTTTCGTCACTTCGGTTGATATCCGATCCTTATGGAACCTCCTGAACACTTGTTTATAACCTCAATACCAATCTAAGGGACGTTATCACCCTTCTCTAAGACATCATTATGCCATCATTAACTCGTCGCTCGAAATTCTTACCCGACACGCAACATATCCTTTACTTTCTTTACCAAACTTCTTCCTTTTAGTCAAATGTCTTTGAATCTCGATTAAGATCATCAAATGCTATTTCTTGCTTATCCAAATCACCGTATACCTCGTACTCTTTGCTAACCTATTCACTGTACGCTAACGGGGAATTTTCCAAGGTGTAACATATATATATACACATATGCATGCTGATTAAGTGTGTAAGCCGACAAGGCTGCCATAGATAATTGTACATCAAAAATAAAGGCCGACAAGGCCTCATAACGTCCCACCATAACCGACATAGCTCTAACAGAATACAACTGTATAAAGGACGGGATAAGGCCCCGCCTTACTCATGAATATTTGCAAAATATTGTACCAAAATACTAGACTGCAACTTCGAGACAATGGAATGCACCAACAGCCGTTGAACAGGAGCCCTGAGAATCTGGAATGCCAATCTCTCTATCCAAACCTGCATGGCATGAATACCGCACCCCCAGGCAAAGGGGTGTCAGTACGGAAAATGTACTGAATATGCAAGGCAGCAAGAAGACATAATAAATACGATATGAATCAGAAGGAATATGAGAATCAACCTGAACTGTAACCTGTCACTAAAAGCCATGAGTATGCATGATAATTTTTTGAAAACATATATATCATATATGCATATATACCTTCACCCATTCGCTGCCCCGTCTGGTATCATATCATATTGGCCACTTCGGGCATCATAATCATCGTATACCAGCTGATCAGGTGGTTTGTGTATATAACATCATAGCCCTTCCCCTTCCCCATAAAATCATGATACATAAGTATATATATATGAATGATGCATGACAACTTATAAAACTCATAACTTTCTTCGGACTGACTTTCTAGTCATTTCCTTTCTATCTTGTTAAGAATATCAACATTATTATCATACACCCCCTTCGGGGCTTAGAATCAATCATGAAAACATAAATGAAATATGAAATCTTATACATGCCCCTTCGGGACTTAGGAACTCAAGGAACAATATGTTTTGAAACCCAATCATATGAATGACAATGAGTAGACCACCCTAGACAAACTAAGAGTAGAGTCATTATGGAGCAACGTTCATTTACGCTTCATCTGTCATTGGTCATGCCAAAATGAAAGAGAGGATATCCTTAACATACCTCGTGTTGCCAATATGATCTAACAACGAACTCGTCGTAACTTGTATGTCAATCGTATAACAAACGTGTACATGAATGAACTTAGATGACGCTAGTATATCGCGTATATCAAAAGATAAATCGATTCTAAAATGAATCAGGAAGCATTTCCCCTATTCTTTAATGACCACAACTTAATCAACAAAACCAACAACAACAATCTCATAAAAGCCTCTGTAAACTCAAAACGTCAACTTCCAAAGAAATACACCTAAACATCCCAATATACGCTTCGTATACAATATCTTTATAAACTTTCTTCTTCCAAATTCAAGAACAACAACATCAACCTCCACTTATATTTTAGGAAATCTAGGCACAATGACTCAAGATCATATTCCAAATCAGTCCACAAAACTAACAAGAGCTCTAGCATGTATCCTAACTTATCTTCCACAATTTCTTTATCTAACAAGTTGACTAAATACTAAACTAACTCAAGAACATAGAGAAAAGATATAGTCTTACCTCAATCACACAAGAACAACCTTACTCTTAGGATACTTCACCAAGAACAAAGCTTTAACTTAAACACAAAGTAATCCCGAACCTGCTAAGATTCGGAGGAAACCGATGTTATGATCAAGAAATCAATAGAGAAGTAACCATTATTTAACCTTAAATAGCATTGAAATCCATTCTTGACTGTGAGACCCCTTATGCATAAAGTAGCAACAAAGACTAAAGAAAACCCAATTGTCCTGGTTTCTTGGTTACCAATCACTATTTATTGTTGTATTATTTTTAACTCTTTTGTCGAAAGAGAGTAGAATTAGAGGTCTCCAAGAAAAATAAGAAGCAGTGAAAGTGATATAAATTTGGTAGTCTAGAAACTCATAATACACTCAGATTGAACGATAATTTGGGAAGAGAAATATATTAGACGAGAACAATTGCATAGAACTACATGTTAGAGAGGAATAATGTAACAAATATTCAGATCTGGAACTTAAAGTTCCATTGTACATATATGTGAAATATAGATAGGAAGGTCGGTTGGGATTTATCCCAAAGTCAAGGTCAGCAACTTTCCCTTTTTGTCTACTAAAAATTATCTATACTTTATATAGTATTTTTTTAAAGCAAAACAAACCAACCTGATGCTGTTGGATTTTTATTCAAAAAAAAATCAAGATATTTACAGAACAAATTGAAAGAAACTGAAAATAAACTATACTACTCTATCATAGGAAATCAAAAAAGTTTAAGCCTTGTAGGAACAGCCAAGTACAAAAATGAAGGAACTACAAACAAGAACACTCCTTCTTTGGATTGATGTCATTACCAGTCACCTCAAGCTCTCACCAAGTGCTATGGTATCAAATCTCACTGAAAATATTTCAAGAAGAGGTGTTGTAGGAAGTTCCTCATAGTTGATGTCCTTTGCTGTCCAATATCCTTGATCAATCTTACTCATGTGGCCATGCTGAAATCCTGTTAGTAGGTTTTCCACAATCAGACCAGGTTGTTTGCCTAAAACTTTACATCATTCAGAAACTAAACCATGTGTCTTCAATTGTTAGCTTGTATACAGAAATCAGTTATGTATGAGTGTTTCAGTCTGGTTCTCTATTTCTGTAAATCTTGCATTTGAAGTTAGGTATCATCATCTTATCACTATTGAGAATCTTCTTTGCACCAGCTGGCAGTTCAGCAAATGAATGAAACTAGGCTGTACCTGCAAAATCAAAAACCAAGTTAGCTAAAAAATCTGCAAGTGCATTGCATTCCCTAAGGATGTGAGCAAACTGCACTTTCCCCTTGTTCCTCCAAAACTTGATCTTACTAACTTCCATACTGATCTTCCGTGGAATCTCCCATTACAAGCAATCATTACAGGCACCAAATCATTTTTAATGCAGAATTCAACACCATCCAATATAGCCACATATTCTCCTGTAATATTTGTTGTATCAGCTATTCTTCTTGCACCAGCATATATTATGTTTTCTACATCATCTCTAATGCAGAAAGCAGCTGAACTCAGTCCTGGATTACCCCTAGAGGCCCCATCTGTATTGCACTTGAACCAGCCAGCATCAAGACACTTCCATTGCACCATCTTATATCCCACTTTAGGCTTGTAATCCTCCAAATATTTCACCATCTGAGGCCAATCATATGGAATATTTCTCAGCCAAGGATATAATGTCTTCACCAATTGTTGCAAATTGCCGTTGATCCAATTTATCACCTTTATTTTATTCATCTTACCCCAATGCATGTATAGTAGTTCTTCCCTTCCATAGTTGCCAACATATGAATGCTGGTGCAGCCTGCACAACTGACTTTAGCTTTGTAGGACCTTGCATATACCACCATTGAACTATTGTCTGATGAATCTGTATTCTTGGATCAATTATCCCCACAACAGCATTATAATATTTCCAGATTTCTACTGTAAATTCACCTGTTAGGAATAGATGTTGAACTGTCTCCTCTTGATGAGGGTTCAGACAACATCTACATCTAGATACAATACTAATATTCATTCTCCTTAGTACATCATCCACTGGTATTTTGAACTTCCGCAATCTCCAAAGGAAGAAGGAAATTTTGAATTGAAAACCTTTGAACCACAATTTTGAAAAGTGAGCTAATGTTTGAGCCTTTTTCCTGAGCAAATTCCAAGCACTCACTAGAGTGAAATTTCCTGTAGTAATAGCCATCTAGCAGGCTTTATCTTTCTCCGTTGAATGCTCCACTATACTCAACTCTTTTAGAACATGATCACAAACATTAATGGGCAGCTTGTTATGCAATTTCTGTACATCCCAACCTTCTGCATTCATGAAGTATGATACCTCTTCAATGCTGGTGTCAACCTGAAAGTCTGGAGGCATTGCCTGTTTGATTGAACCAAAGTTTAGTCCAATTATCATCCCATACATCACATGCTCAATTTCTAGGTTCCCACCATATCTGTTGATCCACCTGATCCCTTGCTTCTATCATTCTTTTCCAAACTTGTGAACCTCCTTTCCACTGCACTTCTGTTGGCTTCATCTTCTTGCAATATTTATTGCATATGAAGGCTCACCATAATGTATTTGATGTTCTAAATCTCCACCATAATTTTGCAAAAAGGGCCTTAGACACAACATCTAGAGATCTGAATCCTAGTCCACCTTCTTCTTTTTGTAAACAAACCTTGCCCCATGAGGACCAATGCCTACTTTTACCCTCTTCTTTAGTACTCCAATAAAACCTTGCAAAGATTTTATGAAGCTCATTAATTGTATACTTTGTGGGAACAACATCTGAAAGCATGTATATAGGAATACTCTGAAGCACAGTATTGATGAGAACTGCTTTTCCACCAAAAGAGAGCAATTTTCCTTTCCAATTTTGCAGCTTGTTTTTCACCTTCTTGATAAGGTCGTTATAATATACCTTTTTCCTCCTTGCATGAAATATAGGTCATCCTAAATACTTCAATGGAAACTGATCCCTTTTAAAGCCTGTAATCTACTCCACATGTTGAGACAGTATACCAGGAATCATCTGATACATATAAAAGGAACACTTGTCTTTATTGATCAGTTGACCTGATATTGCCTCAAAATACTGCAGAATCTTCATAATTCTCTTCAAGGACTCTCCTTCTGCATATGCAAATATTATATTAGCATCAGCATAGGCTAGATGATTGATATTTTGACTCCATTTAGGCATGCCATATCCCACATACTCAGCACTGTCAAATACTGCATTTAGAGCTCTTGATAACACCTCTGCTGGTAAGACGAACAATGCAGGTGAAAGTGGATCACCTTGTTTGACACCCCTGGTTGAATGGAAAAATCCTTTGGCCTGACCATTGAATAGGATGGAATACCAGTTATTTGCAATCAACCTCCAAATCATGTGAATGAATTGTCTAGCAAATCCCATTCAGCTAAGTACCTTTATCAAATATGACTAAGATACTCTATCATAGGCCTTTGCCATGTCCAATTTGATCACTACATTTGCTGGTTTGCCCCTTTTTCTGATGTCTGTCACAATTTCTTCTGCCAAGAGCACATTCTCAATAATGCTTCTCCCTAGTACAAAGCCTACTTGATTAATAGATATCAACTTTAGTAACACAGCTTCCAGTCATCATGTACCACTCTTGACATCACCTTGTTGATAAAATTACTTAAACTTATAGGTCTTAAGTCTGAGTAACTTTGAACCAACTCCTTCTTTGGTAGCAGAACAAGATTTATTTGAGTAACTGCCTTAGGAAGAGTATGACCCTGAAAAAAAGCCACCACCCTCTTGTATACATCCAAACAAATATTATCCCAACAAGTCTAGTAGAAAAATTCAGGAAAACCATCAAGTCCACTAGCACTTGATCCACTAAGGTTGAAAACAACATTTTTGACTTCATCAACGCTAGGCATTTGACACAGTAGATCATTTCTATTTTCATTAATCAAAACAGGAATATGTGACAATAAATTTTCTCCTCCTACTGAATCTTCTTGTGAAAATTGTTGTGCCTAAAAGTGGACAGCCTCAACTGCCATTTGGTCCTCATCCTCAATCCATGAACTATTTGAATTTTGAATTCTTTTGATCTGCAGCTTCTTCCTTCTTCCCTTCACTAGATTATGGAAAAATCTAGTATTCTTGTCACCATCTTCAAACCAATGTAGGCCTGATTTTTGTCTTCAGTACTCCTCTTCATAATGCAAGTATCTTTTAGTCTCAGCCTGAACTTTCTGCAGAACCATTCTATTCAATTGGGTTGGATTCTCTTCAAACAACTCTTCCTTTAATCTCACTATATTCCTCCCTTATGATCAGATGCTTGAAGATATCACCAAAAACTTCCCTACTCCATTTGGATAACACCCCTTTCAACTTTTTCATCTTTCATTTGAAGTCTATAAAGGGGTCCTCATGCTCCCAAGTGGACCAATTCTGTCTAACTGTATCTAGGAAAGATGCATGCTCTATAAAAAATGATAGAAATTTAAAAGGTCTGAAATGATTCTGATGGTTATCACCATAAGTACACAAAAGTGGAGCATGATCTGATCCAATTCTTGCAAGATGTTCCACTTCAATATTTCTAAAGCTGTCAAGAAGAGGAGAATTCACCAACATCCTATCTAGTCTTTCAAAAATATATTCTTCATCTGCTCTTCCATTCCACCAAGTGAAGGGACTTCCCTTAAAATTCACTTCTTCAAGTTCACATGAATTTATGCAGAATGCAAACTCTTCTACATCCTATGGTTGAATAGGATTACCCCTATCTTTTCTTCATCATTCAAAACCACATTGAAGTCTCTTCCTATCAACCAAGAACAAGTCAGGGTATTGGAAAGATGATAAATATCCTCCCACAACTCTAGCCTTTCAGATGCATTACATTTAGCATATGGCACTCTGTAAAAGCATGTTGTGAACTCATCATGTCATACATCAAAAAGAACCTGACTCCTGAGAAGCCACAGCTAACCAAAACATAACAAATATGCAAGCCCACAAGGCTGCGACTATACATGGGGATATCCAAGATAACTACATTGATATAGCTGACCAAACCGTATATACACAACCCACATATGTCTACAGACCTCTAAGAGTATAACAATGTCTATGTCAAATGGATCTGTACCAAAATGACTCAAGCTCCGGAATAATGGAGCTCTCCAAGAAGCTGAGCAGAAGTCCTAGACTAGCGGATCACCAAACTGAGTTTCTGTACCTTCGGGCATGAAACGCAGCACCCGAAGAAAGAGGGTCAGTACGAATAATGTACTGAGTAGGTAAGACATAAATAACAACATATAAAGATGTGAAAGGTAACATGGAATAGGAGGGATAACATGTACATCTTAAAATCATATGCACACAAGCACCTATATACATATATACACATATAACATAAGTATTAGTGTTGCAGAACGCGCAACCCGATCCATAAATGTTAGTGCTATGGAACGTACAGCCCGATCCAAAAGTATATCATTTTGCCGCAAAACGAACAGCCCGATCCATATAATTTAGTGCCGAGGAACATACGACCCGATCTATATAAGTTAGTGCCGAGGAACGTACGGCCTGATCCATATAAGTTAGTGTCGAGGAATTTATGGCCCGATCCATATAAGTTAGTACCGAGGAACGTACGGCCCCATCCATATAAGTTAGTGCCGAGGACCGTATGCCCTGATCCATAAAGGTTAGTGCCGAGGAACGTACTGGCCGATCCATATAAGTTATTGCCAAGGAACGCATGGCCCGATCCATATAAGTTATTGCCAAGGAACACATGGCCCGATCCATATAAGTTAGTGCCGAGGAACGTACGGCCCAATCCATATATACCATGTTCATGTACATAATGTGAATAGTTTGCAAGAAAGCTCATATGAAAGCTACAACTTTATCGGAGTGAAGTAAGGTCGGTAACCTCCGATTCATATTATGGAACAACCATTATCGCTCTATCTCACCTCGAAGGAACAATTTATAAGGTGAGATCAACAACAATGAATAGAATCAAGAAAAACATGAAGTTTCTCAACATCTTCATATCATTGTTTAAATCATAACTTCAAACTTTTAAACATAAAATCATCATCATCGTAATCCTCATAAAAACATTCTCATCTTTAACATCATGAGAAGCTTTAAGAATCATAAACTTCTAGCTCTTGGAAACAAGGAGGTTATGTAAACATGTACGAGATCATAACATAAGAATCATGGCTTTGAAAGAAAGGGATGAGCCTTAACATACCTGTTCAGCCTGCAACTACCTACGCTTATCAGTCCGAGCCCGCAACTCTACATATAAGACAATTCATACTATGATTAGTCCTATTGTTATATACTTATCCTAAGCCTTCAAATAAATCTTTCTAGAATCTGCCAAAATTTTGGCAGCATCTCCTCTGCTTATATGCCTAGTCCGAAACCTCAATTCAACAACCAACAACAACAACAACACTACCAACATCAATAACATCATTTCCAACACTAATATATACCATAAAACAGCCCATACGCTGTTTTCCAACTTTCGTAACTAACCCACTTACTATGCAATTATTTAACCACTCTGTCTTCGTGAATGAACTGGTATTAACATAAATAGAAAGAGATCCATAACTTACTCTTGTTAAAGTAGCAATATCTCAGATATCCGCTTCGAATCCAAGTCAAAAGTCATCGCAAAACAAGACAACAATCACAACCACGCGCTATCCGGACCTAAACTAATATTTGGCCACTTGAAAATTGCTCACTTTTTGATATTCTCAAACCCTCAACTATTTTTCTGGAATTTTATATGCAAAATTTTATGAAAAAGCAGGTTATTACCCTTTATATAGGGGTCAAATTCGGGTCGGGTCACTGTAGTAAGTCGGTTACTGTAGCACGCATTTCTGCTTTGTCAGCTTGTAACGTCCATAATTCTCTATTCCGATGTCCTATCGATGAGACATTTGTTGCATTGGAAACTAGACTCGCCGATCTTCATTTTAGGGTTTTGTTTCACTTCAAAACACTTCATATGCTAAGAGATATTGGTCCCTCAAGTTGGACCAAAATTTTCGCACAAATCATTACCCATCCTTTCTCCAATGTCATACTACGCCATTTCTTGCACGTACTTTCTTATAAAACCTTCTGGTATACCGTATATACATCCTTTACTTTCTATTCCAAAATTGTTTTACTTAACTATAACTCAACATACTTATGTTTCAAATTTGATAAGTGCTTCTTCGAAGATATGAGGTGTAACATCCTTCCCCTCTTAAAAACATTCGTCCTCGAATGTTGTTGTCACACCCTAATTTTGCTAGGGTGTGATGGGCACCCGACCCTTACATAGAGCCGAGCGAACCCCCTGACTCTTAATACACACATAACCTCTTTGGACCTTTAAATCAAATAAACATGAAATACATAGTAAGGCTTTCAGAAATATTCTTTTTCTTTGTTCTCAAATAAAAAAAAATCTGTAATCATATGGAATTTATATCATAACACAAAATGACACATCGGCTGATGGAGCCGCTTACAGAACTGACACCCAATTCCCACGACTCTGTCTAAAATCTCTAACATTAACCAGACAACATAGCACATATACTCTGACTCAGCAGCACTCCAGAAGCAAGTGGAGCTTGCCAACTCTGCTGGAACATCTTCTATAATAGCTTCAACTCATCTGGTGTACCTGCGCGGCATGAAACGCAGCCCCCGAAGAAAGGGGGTCAATACGGAATATGTATTGAGCATGTAAGGCATGGAATACAGTAAAGATGATCAAACTGAAACAGAGATTTACCAGAATCAAGTATGACCTTTTAAAACATCAAAGCACTTGCCTTTTTAAATGAAAATCATGCATATCCACATCATATCATATATACAGATAACGTGTCCCGGCCCTCCAGTGAGGGACTCGGTGAATAAAATCGTACATTTCCACATCATATATCATATATACGTAACGTGTCCCGGCCCTCTAGTGAGGGACTCGGTGGATAGAATCATGCATATCAACATCATATATCATGTATACATATAACGTGTCCCGGCACTCTATTGAGGGACTCGGTGGATAGAATCATGCATGTCAGCATCATATACCATATATACATAACGTGTCCCGGCCCTCTATTGTGGATCTCGGTGAATAAAGTCATCATATGCCATCCTGGCCGCCATCCCTGTATCATCATATCATCATATACATATACATATAACGTGTCCCGGCCTGCAAGTGAGAGGGACTCGGTGAACAATGCAGAGGAGTGCACACGATAACATACCCGGCCCGGGACTCGGTGAATAGAAATATTGAGACTTGCACGAACAGAGTAGTGCGAAACTGTCACGACCCAGCTAGGGGCCGCGACGGGTACCCGGAGCAAATTACCGAGCACCACTCACTCTACTACTTGTCTTGCTCATTTAATACTCTTTTATCAATTTTACATACCAATTGTAGGAAAATCATTTTTAATCAAAACATAAATACTTTATATAAATTTGCCTCTCGGCCATCAAAATAATATACATACATATGGAAACATCTTGTGAGACCATCTAACCCACACTGCGTATCCACGAGCCTCTACTAACAGAATGAATACATAGACAGAACAAGACTCCGTCATGCCCAAAATATGCTTATAGGAATGTACCTCAAAAGAATAGCCATAAGCACCGCCGAACAATGGAGTGCTATCTATCAGCTGATAGCTACTGAGGACCTGGGCCAAGCTCTCCTCCCTGTCTACCTGTGGGCATGAACACAACGTCCGAAGAAAGGACGTCAGTATGAATATTGTACCGAGTATGAGAGGCATACATAATGAAAGGAGACATCAATAATATGGGGATAACATCAACATGAGACATCTGACTGATAATCATAAATGAAGTAATGCATGCTATCTTACTCATACTCATCATCATTACATGTATGCATCATATGCAAGCTGCCCGTCCATGTCGAAACGGTGTGATAATCAATAATATTAGCCCGCGTCCAGGCCTCCCGCATCCGGGGTACCATCTCATGCCGCCCACTAGTGGTGTCTGCCCACGCCCGTAGGTCGTGGTGTATCCGTATCGCCGCCCGCCAAAGTGGTGTCTGCCCGGCCAACTAGGCCCGGTGTGAATGCAATCACGACATGCTTAACGTAAATACTCATAGTAATATGCTTATCATAAAATACTTATCTTATCATAATGCGTGTATAAGGCTCATGATCAACTTTACTCTATCGGGGTGACGTAAGGTCGTGATCCCCCGGTCACATTATGGAACCATTATGGACATTCTGCCTCACCTTGAAAGGACTAGTACATAAGGTGAGTGTAGGCAAGGAATAACATCATCATCATTCTGGTGTCATCCTATCGTATAACTTATCTCATATAGACATTCATAGGTATAAGCTTTTAACTTCTTGGAATATAAGAACTCATGAAAGGAATAGGGATTCAAGCTAAATATTCATGCCATTAGAAAGAAGGGCTGGCCTCACATACCTTGGTCGTTTAGCTAAGATATCGCTCACTTGTTCTCCGTCGATATCACGTCGTTACCTTCATAAGAGAATTCGTATCAACATTAGTAAACTAACTACAAGAACGCATCGCTAATTCTAGGAAAAGTTGGGCAGCGTCTCCTTTTCTCATACAACTTTTCTCACGTTCTATATCAACTCCCAATATTCATAATATTATTCGCCACATCATAATCGAAAATCGTCATTTACGTACATTTGGCAAAATCCACCATTTTCCTCCAATTTTCCCTTATTTCTACTTCTAGCTCATCCTTGCGTTTTCATGCATTTAATGCTTGTTTCATGATATAAACATCATTTATAACGTATTAGTACTCACAACACTTCAATATTCATAGTTCAATTCCACTATCATTCATTTATGTCACTATTCACTCAATAATGACCCATTTCTGTGTTTTTCTACATTTCAAGTGTCTAAGCTTTCCAATACTTCAAACAACATGGAAAAATCATGAAACTTACCTTGGATGATGGTTGAACAATCCTTAAGTTGAAATACTTCAATTAGCCAAAACCCTAGTTCCACCTTCTTGGGAATTTCTTGACTTAGAAGATCCTTTGATGTGTTCTTACACTTATTTTTATGAATTTGGTGTTGATAATCTTGATATCCCCTTTGATTCTCTTGAATTCTTGTGGAGGAAATATTTGGAGAGTTCTAGAAGTCTCTTGAGTTGTCTTGATGAAAAAATGAAATGAATGAGCTTAAGTCCCTTTTAAAAATCACAAAATCTGATATTTAATGAATTCTCATCGGGATGAACAGTGGTCGTAACCACCATATACGGACCGTATTTTGATTTACGGTCCCGTCCTCCATGGCCGTATTTAATCATTTCAAGGACAGAAATTTTTGGCTGAGGAAATGGCAGTTTACGACTTGGTTTACGGACCGTAAACCAGTTTACGGGCCGTAAACTGGGTCGTATTTAACCATATCATCACTGGGCAGAACTTGAGATTTTTGGCAAGCTGAAGGATGATTGCACTATACGGTCCGTAAATCACTTTACGGGTCGTATAGTGCCATATACGACCACTAGACTGAAAATTTTCCGCGACTTTCTTATTTCCAAAAATTCTTAATTAGCCATTCCCGACTTAATAAAACATCATTCACTCAAACTCTTCATCATTCCACTCATCATACAAGTACGGAGAAATTTCCAAGGTGTAACATTCTTCCCCCCTTTTGGAACATTCGTCCTTGAATGTTCGACACTTGGGAATTCTAGAAAAGTTTTGCCAGAGTTTCCTTTGTAATTTGGACACTACCTTTCCATTACAACAACCCAAAATATCTTCGCCTCACAGGGCTATATCACAATATCAACACATTTATGGCCACACACGACCAAAAACATAAAATTAAAACATACATACCTTACATCATCGACGTCTCATCCTGAATCTCTTCTGGGGATTGGAACAAATGGGGGTACATAGATTTCATCTTCTCCTCCGCTTCCCAAGTCATTTCTTCCTGATTATTTTTCCGCCATAGAACTTTGACTGAAGCAACCTCTTATTCTGAAGCCTTCGTACTTGTCTATCCAAAATGGCAATGGGCATTTCCTCGTATGTTAGCTTCTCTGTTACTTGCACATCAACAACCGGAACTATTCTCGTTGGGTCCAATACACTTACGGAGCATCGAAACATGGAATAGATGCGGATTTGAGCTCTGAAGGCAGTCCAATTCATAGGCTACTCGACTCACCTTGCGAATGATTTGGTAGGGTCCGATATATCTGGGACTTAGCTTTCCCTTCTTGCCAAATGTCATCACTCCCTTCATCGGCGATACCTTCAGGAACACCCAATCGCCCACTTGAAAATCGAAGTCTCGTCGGCGATTATCTGCATAAGACTTTTGGCGATTTTGAGCTGTTAACAGTCGGTCTCGAATCACTTTAACCTTTTCAACTGCTTGTTGGATCAAGTCGGGGCCTATCAATTGTACTTCTCCGGTTTCAGACCATCCAATTGGAGATCTACATTTTCTTCCATATAAGGCCTCGTATGGAGCCATTTG